>NC_134488.1:99471382-99738882 GCF_040206685.1 Ascaphus truei
TGGCGCTACCGGAATTCCTTGCCGATCCGTTTGAGTTTTACTGCTATTTACTTCCTTTATATACTCTAAAGTTGATACACATAATAAGCAATACAATAAACTGGCTATGTATTCTTTGCATGCGAGACATCTTGGATTTGAGATACTTTTTGTGAGACTGCTGGGATCAGAGAAGCTACATCGTGATCACTTAATAATTCCTTTGGGTTCTACTGACCTTTGTCCTCTTTCTTTCTCAACCGGGCATTTATTCAATAAGAAAGACTAGCAACTGGGACATTTCATTTCCAGTCTACCTTTCCTTTGACTTGTTATTTATTACCTTGAAAATAAATAAATAGATGATAAGAGATATGCAACATTTTCGCCAAAGTTTGCAAACCAGACAAAATGTACCCATTTTTTAACACCATTGTTTGCCGAAATCAGCAAACTTCACCTAAACTATTTGTCAAACATTTAAAATCAAGTTAATCAGTTTATCAGTTCAATGCATGGTCACCTACATACTGCTATTTACAGTAATATTCATACATTTCCCCCAAACTTCTGGCAATTTTCAAGCAATGTGAACTTTTGCGAAAAATGCTAAATTGACTGAAAATGTTCAAAAACATTTCCGAAACACTTTTGAAGACATTCCTTCAACACTAATGATGATAAAAAAAAAATAGTATATTCAGTGTATTGCACTAACCTATGTTTTCCTTCAACAGACCCTGGACTTTGCCTGCCTAGAGAATAAGCAGGAATTTGCAGTGGATACAACACAATGGACCACATCCAAGTGGTACCAAAAGTGATTTTTCAAATTAATAAATACGATCTACTACTCGGTTTAGGATTCGTAGATTAAGAAAAAGCATTGGATTCTGTCTACACCTCAGCGATTTTAGAGTAAATACATTAAGAAGCGTACATTGATATTACAAGGTACATTTACGAGAATAACACATTAACCATTATATTACATGAGGATACAAGCAGGATAAGGATCAGCAGAGTAGTGCAGCAAGGAGACACCGTGTCACCAAAGCTTTTCACAATAACCACTTGAAGCATTGTTCAAGATTAAATTGGGAAGAAAAAGGAATCAAAATCAAATGGTGAATACTTAAGTCACCTACGATTTGCAGATGACATTGTTACTTTTGCTACAAGCCCAGACAACCTCCAACAACAAATTGGAGAAGTCGCCGTAGCAAGTAGGAAGGTGGGCCTCCATACCTAGGGTGATATTCAGCAAATGTGTCAACATTACAAAGATTGATATAAATGGAATAGAATTAAAAAGTTGGAGATACTGGGGCATATTCTAGTATTGTCCTTGTCAAACCATGCTGTTTAGATTGCATTTATAAAAAAAAAAAAAAAAAGACCCCGATTTAAACAGCCAATCTGTGCATGTTGAACGTTGTTTTGAAGTGGAGCTGACCTCACGAGATAACACACTGTATTAAATGTCCACTGACTGCCCCACACCTCTGGAATGTCCTTCCCCTCAATACCCGACAAGCACCCTCTCTATCCACCTTTAAGACCCACCTTAAAACACACTTCCTTAAAGAAGCATATGAGTAGCGCCGTGGCTAACACTATGTACCTGATATATTAAGCTTGGCCCCTTGCAGACGCACTTACCAGTATGCCCTCCTACTGTATCTGTATGTTCCTCCTACCAATTAGATTGTAAGCACCTCGGAGCAGGGACTCCGCTTCCTAAATGTTACTTTTAATGTCTGAAGCACTTATTCCCATGATCTGTTATTTGTATTATTTGTTAATTATATGATTGTCATGTGTATTACTGCTGTGAAGCGCTATGTATATTAGTGGCGCAATATAAATAAAGACATACATACATACATTTTAAACTGCGTGTGTGTGCTGTGGGGAGTCACGGAGAGACAGGTTGGCCTAGGTCAGGCCTGCACAACTCCAGTCCTCGAGTGCTGCAAACACGCCAGGTTTTCAGGATATCCCTACTTCAGCACTGCTGGCTCAATTAGTGGCTCTGTATGACTGAGCCACTAATTGAGCCAGCTGTGCTGAAGTAGGGATATCCTGAAAACCTGGCCTGTTTGTGGCCCTCGATGACTGGAGTTGTGCAGGCCTGGCCTAGGTGTTGCTAGTGAATTTTGAGTGAGTTTTCTTCTGTCCTTTTATTTAAGTAATAATCCCCTCAGAACAGGGCATTATTGGCCAGTAATGCCCTGTTCTGAGGGGATTATTACTATTATAGGCTAAATGTAGGCTTATTTCATAAAATAATAGACACTTTTGTAAAGATACATAACTCTGAACTACACTGATGCACCTGTGTAGGAAAAAGAAGTAAAGTAGCAAATGAGAGGGGAGAGAGGGGGGGGGGGAGAAGAGAGAGAGAGGTGAGGGGGGCGAGAAGGAAGAGAGGTGAGGGGGAGAAGAGAGAGGTGAGGGGGGAGAAGAGAGAGATGAGGGGGGAGAAGTGAGAGAGAGAGAGAGAGAGAGAGATGAAGGGTGAGAAGAGAGAGGTGAGGGGCGTGGGAGGAGGGGAGAGGCAAGGGTGGGGGAGAAGAGATAGGTGAGGGGGAATTGAGAGAGGTGAGAAGGGGAGAAGAGAGAGGTGGGGGATCAAGGTGAGGGAGGGGGGAGGGAGTTGAGGGGGTGGGAGGAGAGAGTGGTGAGGGGGGAGAGAGGGGGGGGAGAGAGAGGTGAGTGGGGGGAGAGATAGGTGAGAGGGGGAGGAGCGGTAGAGAGAGAGGGGGGGAGAGAGGTGAGAGAGGGAGGAGCGGGAGAGAGAGAGGGGGGGGAGAGAGGTGAGAGAGGGGGAAGGGGTGAGAGAGGGGGAGAGGAGAGAGGTGAGAGAGGGGGAGAGGAAAGAGGTGAGGGGGGGAGAGAGAGAAGTGAAGGGGGAGAGAGAGGTGAGAGGGGGAGAAAGAGAGGTGAGGGTAGGGGACGTGTTGAGGGGGGAAAGGGGAGAAGCGCGAGAAGGGGGAGAGGTGGGTGAAGGGGAGAATGGAAAGAGAAGTTGGAGGACAGTGATTTTAACTACAAACTAAAAAAAAAACAGATAAAAATTATCTTAGCAGAGGCTATACAAGTAGTGGAAGAAATAATACGTTGTTGCAAAGTTACTATTTGGGACCCGCCAGATTCTGACAGCACTAGCAGCTCTGAGAAAGAGCCTGCATGTGCTGAGAGAGAGCCTACATGTGCTGAGAGAGAGCCTACATGTGCTGTGAGAGAGGCTGCATGTGCTGTGAGAGGAGAGGAACAGAGATGCCACGCTCCCCCGTATCTCTGAAAGGTGAGTTTGCAAGTTGCCAAAAATTCCAGGCATTACTGAATTGATAATGCCCGGAATTCTAACCAATCAGAGAGCAGGGATTTCAGTAATGCCCGGAATTTTACTGCTTTAGCCTATAATTTGATTTATCATTTTATTGTCAGTGGGAGAGTGTTCTTGTAGTGTGTTTGATAGTCTGTCATTGTTTTCTCCCCTGCTCAGAGCTGGAGTCTCCTCCTGTTGTGTCCCTACTGTGAAATGTCAAATTGAAAGACCTAACAAATGACAAGCAAGCATTTTTTTTTAATCACATAAGCTTTTATTGAATTTTCAGCATTACATATAATAGAACAAGACAAGGAAAATAAAATAAAATAAAATGTACACTTCGAAACTAAATAGAGTTACAATGGTCAAACATACAGTTATGGGTGTTTGCGATTGGCCATATTCTTTATATGTAGATAGCCAAAAACAATTTGGTATAGGCCAGATTTATAGATGCTATATGTCCAGAGTTATCCAAAGATTATAACAACAAAAAACACATCACAGATGACAGGGGGGAGAGAGGGGGAGGGAGGGGGTAGGTCACTGTCTAACCCATCCCCCAGACCACTCGCCGGATCCTAGGTCTCTAGCACTCCTCCAGTTTCGACCCGGTCTTCCTATATTAATTGATCCTAATTTGTCCTCAACATGACTAAGCCACGGATCCCAGGTTTTGTAAAATTTGTCAGTGGATTGTCTGAGAGGCTGTCAGGCTCTCCATGGTCATTGCCTCATTTATTCTGTTTTGCACTGTCTGTCTGGATGGGAGAGCCCGCTTCTTCCAGGCTGCCGCAATCGTACATCTGACCGCAGTTAGAATGAAAGAGATTAAACGTTTCATATGGGGATTGATATCCTCCATAGGCTTGGCTAGTAAGTAGGTTAGAGGGTCTACGGGTATCAATAATTCCGTTATATCTCTAATCATTTCTTGAATGGTGAGCCAGAAATTTTGGATAGCTGGGCATGTCCAACAGATATAGACCATGTCTCCTTTATGTCCGCAACCCCTCCAACACAGATCGGAGGCCTCCGGATAAATTTGATTCAACCTGCTTGGGGTGAGGTATCAATTATATAAGATCTTATAGATGTTTTCTTTTATCATAGTACATTTGGAAGTTTGTGCTGCTGATTCCCATATGTCTTTCAAGTCATCATAATCTATTTCCAATTGTAGATCAGCAGCCCATCTAAGCATATAACTGTGGTCTGGAGTGTTGCTCGATGCCTCGAAGCATAAATATATTTTCGTAATCAGACCCTTCTGGTAAACTCCCAAGCCCCCCTCCTCCCCCCCCCCCCCCCCCACAGAGCCTCCTCAAAATTCGTAAGCTCAGGGAATAGAAAGTTCCGGGAGTTTGCATTTAAAAAATGTCTGATTTGGAGACACTTGAATAGGGGGTGTTCTGGGGCTTCAAACTTGTTGCAGAGCTCTTGAAAGCTGAGAAGCTTTCCTCTATTTAAAAAATCTGCAATTGTGCTGATATTCTTGTTTTTAAATTGGTCGAACAGCTTTGAGTTACAACCTGGGAAATTAGGGTTATTAAAGAGGGGGGTGAGCTGGGAGACACGCGAGGCTAACTTAAATTTGTTTTTTTTTCATTTTTCTCCAGACGTTCCACGTACATCTCATCGCCCACCACCTCAGCCACCCTCTTGCTCGACTCTCGTTTCCCCGGTGCCCAAAGCGACATTAGAAGGGGGAGTGACTTTGAGTAGTGAGACTCAATGGCCAACCAGCAGTACAATTTGGGGTCAGCATTCCAGACCACTACTTGTGTGCTGAACAGCTTGGTAATATTTCAGTATATCTGGGACTCCCATGCCTCCTCTCGCCCTCGATGTTAACATGACTGACTCTTATTATGCCATATAAACTGAAATATTCTATTTTGTAAGTTTTTCAACTCCGTTCCAGGGATCTGGATCGGGAGGGTCTGGAAATAGTATAATAGTCTAGGCAGAATATTCATCTTAACCAATATTATCCTCCCGATCCATGATATCTGGTACAGTATTTATCCCATTTCACAAAGTAGAAGAAATGGGAGCCCCACGCCCCATTGCGACGCTACTCAGTAGGAAAGGTACACTTGTCGGATATCGGCAAGGATATATATTTATCATGAACATGCAGGAGGTGGCAGAGCGGGCTATCGCTATGGTGGTGCCAAGGACAATTTAGGGAGTAAATGTCCTTGGGCGTGGCGGGTGGTGAGCCTTCCAGTCTCAGAGAGACTTAGGGCAGGTCCCCGGTGGTCACTGCGGAACGCGCTATGGCGTGCGCCATACACCACAGCACAGCCCTCTATGGGAAGGCCCCAGTGGCTGTGTGTGTGTGTGGACGTGCAAAGCACTGTGACACGTACGGTGGCAGGGAAGACAATAATTTTGTCTTCCCGTGCCGTGCTGCGATCACGTGTTCGGTGCACACCAATGGAAGGGCAGATATGCCCTGTCATGGCCCCGCCCCGTGCTTCCCTAGAGATCCCCTACAGTCTGCCGATCGCAGCTGTAGTCTTTGCATGTGCCGCCAGACGTGCGTGCAGCAGTGAGGACTGGGGCCGTAGGACTGGGGTATAAGGATACCTTATATAATGACGCCCTCATTGGGCTGGGTGGAATAAATATGCTATTCCTGGAATGGTGAGCAGTGGAAGTCACAAGCCATAGCGATGACATTGGGGGCTCTGTACTACAGGTAGGAGTCATGAGCCACAGCAATGCCGTTGGATGCTCTGTACTACAGTCGGGCTGCCTGGCAGGTAGAAGAGTTGGTAAAACTCAGGTTAAAATCTAAATAAAACTGTGACCTTGTTTTCCCCCAAACACAATGTTTCTGTCATTTGGAGAGTGGGGAGGGAACCGGTGGACTCCTAAGGGGCCATGAAGCATTTGGGTATCTCCGTTAGCTGATTATATACATCTCATATGCAATTACCATGACTCCTTGCAGACGCACTTACCAGAACACCCCACTTACTATGTCTGTAAGGTCTCCCTACTTACCACTTCGGTGTGAGCTCTTCGGGGCAGGGACTTCTTTTCCTCGTTTCTACCTTTAGGTATGAAGGACTTATTCCTAATATGTCACATATAGTACTCCTGTAAAGCACTATATACATGGATGGCGCTATATAAATAAATATATATATATATATATATAGACACATTTACCAATTTTGGGAATGTGTGCAAATGTTTTGCTCATCTCTACTCTTAAAGAGATCAGTTTAGCTCCAAAGAGGGAAATCCATTGCGAAAGAGTATGCTCAGCCCATCTCAAGCAATCATTATCAATTATCTTGGTACCTATCTCGTTGTCAGTTTCAAATAAAAAACAAATACCCAGATTGGCGGAAACAGCCTTTCTGTTCAGGATTTAACATCTCAAACTATTTTTCTAAAACACTTGGATAACAAGTACAGCGCTGCCAAGTTTCATCCGAATAGGATCTTCCTTTCCCACAACTATAAGGGGTTTCACACTGAATGCACTGTCAAACAATAATAGGTTCAGCGCTAGACATAATATTTATTATACCGTTACAAAGTCACCCCATCAAAGGGAATTCCAAAACATACATTCCCAGTTAACCAATATAAGCATCATCTTTGACCCTGTCAATTTATGTCAAAGGGACACTCGTATTTTTAGAGGGAGCCAGTCTGAGAATTTAAAAATCTGAGCAAAAATAAATAGTATAAAAATGTTTAACCGCTTCACTATCATGTGGGATTTCTTCACTACATTATTTTTACGGAGCATTAAAGACAAACTGACACTGAAGTGATTAAAACTGTATGTGGCTTTCTGAACCATACTAAATTGCCTTGAGTGTTTGATCTACGTGTTTTAACCAGTATGATTGGCAGCAAAGTGATTAAAGGTGCAATTTCCCACGGAAAAAAAAAAAGTTTTTGGGGAAGCAGGAAATCAGAGTTCTAGAAAATGTTGCACACTCTGCTTTTTTGTTTTTCGTGAGGACTCAAGGAGCTTAACCATTTAACCCTGTCACCGCCAGAGGGGCCTGCGATGATTTTCACAGCCAAGACTTAATCTATCTCTATAGTTCTGTTGACTCTACATGTCAAAAGAAGCTCCTTTGAGTGAAATCTGAAAGAATGATAACTGGTTACAGTACCATGCAGTTCTACAGCAGTTTCATTGAAACTCTTGTAAGCTCTTCGGGGCAGGGATTCCTTTTCCTATTGTTTTATGTCTGAAGCACTTATCCCTATTATGTGTTATAATATTATGCCACGTGTGTTACTGCTGTGCTATGTACCTGGATGGCTCTATATAAATAAAGATATACATACAAACATACATAAACACATACGTACATACATACGTACATACATACATACATACATACACACATACGTACATACATACATACGTACACACATACGTACATACATACATACATACATACACACGTACGTACATACATACATACATACATACACACGTACGTTCGTACATACATACATACATACATACATACATACATACACAGTGAGTGAAAACTTTTAAAACATAAACATTTGGTTGGTTCAATAAAAGGTATCATACGAGTTACGTGTTTTTCCTTTTTTTCACAACCCATCGACATTAGGATTGCAGTCTGAACTTTTCAAAATGTGGAGAGCATAATTATGCATCTTTTAAAACAAAAAGAAAAAAATATATCTGCATTTCAGTAATTTCCCAACAAAATGAGTAATACCTTAACTATGGCTGCTTTTCTGGAAAATAAAAATGTATGTATACAGAAGTAAGGAGGAGTTCCTTTTAATGGCTGGAGAGAGAAATTGACACAATTCTGTTATCTTCTCTTAAGTTATCAATATTCTTTTTTCTCTATTCTTTTGTCTGCCTTTGCTAAACTCAGCCACTTTTAGTTGGGCCTACACTTCCTTTCTGTGCAGTGGGTCCCAGGAGCTAGAAACAAGGAAACATTGAAAAAGGTGTCCTGACACCCTTGTTTATCTCAAGACACAAGTTGTGTGACCCAGTCAGGATGATTGCTCTAAATGCGTCAGTGCTAACCAATTAATGTTTTTGTAAGGGACCAAATGGAGAGATCAGACTCAGGAGTCTGTGGAGATACAAAATAACATTTTGCTAGGTGACAGAAAAACGAGATTAGCACTGATATGATCAGGAAACAGACAGAGAAATAAAGTGTATGATCCAGTCTAAGTAAAAATGGATATGTTGCGCTCTATTGTATGATATACACATACCTTTCAACTCACCCTCACTCCAGGCATTCCAACAAATCTCACATTGTTACACTCCTTACCTGTCTTCATTGTCCCAGAGGGAACTCCCTCTCTAAGAATGTTTTGAATTGTATTGTATTGTATGTCTTTATTTATATAGCGCCATTAATGTACGTAGCGCTTCACAGTAGTAATACATGTGGTAATCGAATAAATAACAGATAATATAAATAACATATCATGGGAATAAGTGCTTCAGACATAAAAGTAACATTAAGGAAGAGGAGTTCCTGCCCCGAGGAGCTTACAATCTAATTGGGAGGTAGGGAGAACGTACAGAGACAGTAGGAGGGAGTTCTGGTAAGTGCGTCTGCAGGGGGCCAAGCTTTATGTATCATGTGTTCAGAATGTTCTCAGTGCTATTCGTATGCTTCTTTAAGCAAGTGTGTCTTAAGGTGAGTCTTAAAGGTGGATAGAGAGGGTGCTAGTCGGGTACTGAGGGGAAGGGCATTCCAGAGGTGTGGGGCAGTCAGTGAAAAAGGTTTAAGGCGGGAGAGAGCTTTAGATAAAAAGGGGGTAGAAAGAAGACATCCTTGAGCAGAACGCAAGAGTCGGGATGGTGCATAGCGAGAAATTAGGGCTGAGATGTAAGGAGGGGCAGAAGAGTGAAAAGCTTTAAAAGTGAGGAGAAGAATGGAGTGTGAGATGCGGGATTTGATTGGAAGCCAGGAGAGGGATTTCAGGAGGGGAGATGCTGAGACAGATTTAGGAAAGAGTAGAGTGATTCTGGCAGCAGCATTTAGGATAGATTGTAGGGGAGACAGGTGAGAGGCAGGAAGGCCGGACAGCAGGAGGTTACAGTAATCAAGACGGGAGAGAATGAGGGCCTGAGTCAGAGTTTTAGCAGTAGAGCAACAGAGGAAAGGGCGTATCTTTGTTATATTGCGGAGGAAAAAGCGACAAGTTTTAGAAATGTTTTGAATGTGAGGTGCGAATGTGAGAGAGGAGTCGAGTGTGACCCCTAGGCAGCGTGCTTGGGCTAC
Organism: Ascaphus truei; assembly: GCF_040206685.1. Classification (NCBI taxonomy): domain Eukaryota; kingdom Metazoa; phylum Chordata; class Amphibia; order Anura; family Ascaphidae; genus Ascaphus; species Ascaphus truei. The sequence continues at coordinate 99,480,980 of NC_134488.1, forward strand.
TGGGTGAATGATCGTAGTTCCAACAGTAATGTGGAAGGAGGTAGTAGGGCCAGGTTTGGGAGGAAGTATGAGGAGCTCTGTTTTAGCCATGTTGAGTTTAAGGCGATGGAGAGCCATCCAGGATGATATAGCAGAGAGACATTCAGAAATTTTGGTCTGTATAGCAGGTGTAAGGTCGGGTGTTGAAAAGTATATTTGTGTGTCGTCAGCATAGAGGTGATATTTAAACCCAAAAAATGTTATTAGGTCACCTAGAGAGAGTGTGTACAGAGAAAAGGTCCCAGGACAGAGCCCTGGGGTACCCCCACAGAGAGATCAATAGAGGAGGAGAAGGTGTTAGCAGAAGAGACACTGAAAGTACGATGGGAGAGGTAGGATGAGATCCAGGATAGAGCTTTGTTCCGAATACCAAGAGTATGGAGAATGTGAAGAAGAAGAGGGTGATCCACAGTATCAAATGCTGCAGAGAGGTCGAGTAATATGAGCAGAGTGTAGTGACCTCTGTCTTTGGCAGCATGGAGGTCGTCAGTTATTTTAGTGAGGGCTGTTTCCGTGGAGTGAGCAGTGCGGAAGCCAGATTGTAGAGGGTCTAGGAGAGAATAGGTGTTGAGAAAATGGAGCAAGCGAGAGAATACAAGACGTTCAAGGAGTTTAGAGGCAAAAGGCAGGAGGGAGACAGGTCAATAGTTAGAAAGACAGGTAGGGTCAAGCTTGCTGTTTTTGAGTAATGGTATGACTGTTGCATGTTTGAAGGAGGATGGAAAGGTTCCAGAGCAGAGGGAGGAGTTAAAAATGTGTGTGAGCGTAGGGATTATAGTAGGAGCAAGAGGTTTTAGGAGATGGGAGGGAATGGGGTCAAGAGGGCAAATGGTAGAGGGAGAAGAGGCGATCAACAGCGACACATCCTCCTCTGAGACAGTGGAAAAAGAGTCAAGGAAGGCAGGAGGAGAGTTAGGAAGAGGTGTAGGATGGGAAGAAGAAACAGAGGGGATGTTCTGACGTATGGATTCCATCTTTTCCTTAAAATAGTCAGCAAAGTCCTGAGCGGAGATGGAGGAAGGAGAGGCAGCTGAGGGTGGTTTGAGTAGAGTATCAAAGACAGAGAACAGTCGGCGTGTGTGTGTTTTGTTGTTTCCATCACTCCACAGTGAGGATGAGAGGGGCTGGAATTTATTAATTAAATGTGCAATATTAAATGAGTTTCTAAAAGTTTTTGGTGATTTAACTTCTTGACAAACCATTTCTACACATTCATTCCCTTTTTTTTTATGCTGCCGTAATAGTGAGATATCTGGTTAAAGTGTTTTTTGTTTTTTTATGGGAAGGTCAAAAGAAGATTATACTCATTTTCGTACAAAATAACCATTTTGGGGCTATAATGATTAAATGTGTATTTTCCATAAATTCTTTGGAAAGAGTTGTACTTTAAATCTTAAACAAATGAAAGTGATATTTTATAATGATTATTTCTCTATCTCAGAAGAATTAGGCTGTGGCCAGGGTGAGGAGAGGTGCTCTCACGAGCGATTGGCTGTCCTGCTCACTGCGGGTTCAAGTGGGGGGCGGGGGGAGGTGTGCCACAGACGGGAGGGGGGGCATGTCAGACTGGAGTGGGGCGTGACATCACATCCTCAGCTCCATCTGATTGGTTGTTGTGACTGCTGTGCGCTCATTGGTTGTTAGCCAGTCATGTGACCTGCCATTGCGCTCAAAAAAACAAATTCTGATGTCTCCCCAAGCCCAGCTACGGTCCAAGCACACATGCGCGCGCACGAAGCAGCACTTTGAACGTGTGCATCAGGTAACATGCGCCGAGCGTGACCTCGCGTCTCCTCACCCTGGCCGCGGCCTTAGATTTACAGTTTCTTATAAAATAGTCATATCTGGTTTGAATCATTGAGATCTTAGGAAAGTCACAAGTGTCCCATGCATCAGCATTAGATTGTCAGCTCTATAGAGCAGAGGTTTTGTCTGACAAGCACAGCGCTTCTTACAAGGTTCAGCTTTATAAGCAAACATTAATTCTATGCACTGCACATTTCTCACGCTGTAGCTCTTCATTTTGAGGAACTGTTATTGAAATTTAAATATTACATTTTTTTGGGTCCAAAAATGCTGCAACGTTGTAATTGTTTCCTAAATTAAACTGAGCTTCAATGACGCTGTTACATTAATTGCCATCTCATGAATTATGAAAACAAATGTTTACATTGTAGAGTAACAGCTGAGTACTTCACTTTACGGCAATTCAGTTGCTAAGTGTCGCTGTCCCTTTCTGCATTCAACATACTACATGGAAAGATTACAGTATTTATAGTGGCTATATGTGTGTATGGATCAGAGAAAGATAAGTGTACTTCAGGTTAAAAATAATAATAATCATATTCCTCTTAATTTACTTTAAGTTGTTCATATACAATGAGCTACAATAGACGCAATTAAAAATAAAACTCAAAGCAGCAATGCAACCCGGGAGATTTTTTTTAATTATTATTGATTTTTCACATAATTGGAAAATGTTTTTTTTTTTTCAAAGCTGTACTGTGCTATTTTAAACTCCAGGGACCCAAAGGTACTTAGCGGTGAAGGTACTGGATTAAAAGATCCCTTCTGGGGAAGCAGTATGTCCACTAAAGTCACTGGTTGGGCTTCCCATTGGATGAAATCGGTAGCCATTTTGAATTATCCATGAGGGAGCACCTGTAACTTCACTAATAAGTATCTCAGGAATCAGGGGAACCCTAGAGCTGAAAATAGATCCGTTCAGCTCCAGAAGACCCCATGGTAACCAATTATGGAACAAAAATATATTTAAGATGCTGGCAGATTTGCTCCTTTAACTGAAAGCTATAGACCCCCAGGACAATTAAGAAAAAGGGGACATGACTGGAGGGTGAGGTCCCTTTAAGAGGATTGGGTTAATGTGCGATTAGTGAATTAGGAAAGGCAAGTGAGGGTAGGGGGGTGAGAGGTAAGGGGTTTAAATGAGGATTAGGTGAGGGTATCACTGAACTGATCCAGAAGCTGGGCAGTTCCCATCCACCCGAATCTGATGAGTTATGATTTATTTGGCTAGGATGTGAAGGATATGTTGTTTGTCACAGCTAACAGTGGTGGGTTTGGTCAGATTGCACCTGGGCTGAATATAGCATTGATTTGGGGGTTTATCTGGTGGAGATGGCAGTGGCATGCCCTTGCTATGGCGGTGGTGGTGGTCTAGTGGGCTTGGTTCGACCAAAAGGCTAATAAGGTTTAATTTATGGTTGATGTGGTGTCAAGGGTCCGGGACTGGTGGTTGGGCAATCTGATCAGGCATTATTTGGTTATGTTGTAACACCACAAAGCTGTAACCATGTACCTCCATGATTGGTGTCAGAGATTTATTAAGGGTGGAATTAAATAAAGGGACAAGGATTAAAGTCTCTCCTGCCATGTATTTGTTAAACTCTATGCAGCCTGATGAGTCAACAACCCATTTCAGAGCAATGCATTGCCAGCCTCTGTGTGTGAAAGGGTTAAAGTTTGACTGGAAGGTTAGAAGCTGACTGATTCAACTTAATCAGCCCTTGGCAACCTGGGTTTTGTTCCAGAACTTCTGACGCACCTCCTGCTGTCCCAACCACAAGTGCAGAGAGACTGCCAGCCACCTGGCTACTAGCCCCAGGGCAGCAGAATTGATTTGTGAAGCAGCTCATTGTGCTACACAGTAGTTTGGGAAACACTGGCTTATGCTGCAGAGTTTAAATGAAAATGAACTGGGAGGCGGAGCAAAAAATAGAGAGGGAGGGAGAGCGTGATGGAAAAGAGAAGGGGGAAAATACCCAAGTAGGAAGCAAGTGAGGAAAGCAATATATAAAGGGAGAAGGACTGGCTTAGTCTCTTTAAAGTCAGTTTGAATCCTGGTGCCTGCTCCTTGGCAAACACAAAGAAATAATGGGCAAACCAAGTGTCTGACTATTTTGTTTTTAAATGCTAAGCAGCAAATTGTTTATTGATGGCATTGGTCAAAGTGACTAGATGTTTTCCCTTTTCTTAATGAAGCACATAACCCCTGCTATTTTAAGGCTTCTTAACCACTGATTGACAGTAATATACTTTTTTTATTGGAAAGATATGTAATAGTACATTAGTTCCAAAAATACATGCCGTGTATTTACACATATGTGGACATGTTTTGTGCCAACGTTCAATATTAAAACGTATTATTAGTTTCACTGAGTGATAGATGCTCACTGTAGCTAATAAATGCGTGCATTCTTTCCATGCCTTGTACACATGGTGTGCTCGGAAATTTCTGTTAGACAGGATTTGTGTCTGTTGTCTGCAGAACATTAGTGGTCTCTGAAGATGTTTTAAGTTTATCCTGGACATGTTTGTAAACATTGTAACCTAAGACGCCTAATGTACTTACATGTGACCCTATTCCATTTCCTGGAATGTAATTGCATGTTCTTTATGTTAGAGTTGCGCGTTCTCACATTTTTTGCATTCCTGTCTACATCTGTGACCTATGTTATAATCATTTACTTTTGTAAAGCACTAAGTACGGGGCACTAATTGAGATTAAACCAATATAGAAATATTAAAAGACAGAAAGCACATGGGAAAAGATTTGAGCACAAAATAGAAATAGAAAATGCACAGATGTGCATTTCTGATTTTTCGATGTGACCCTCTCCAATTGGCTTGCCATTATAATATGATATAGTGATCGCAATGCTTTTTTCCCACCATGTAATCCATCAGGTTGTGGCATTCCTGTGGCAGTGGCATGCTGATGGGGCTCAGAGCAGAAGCCATGTGACTGTGCTATTCATTTGTCAACACTGGATTTGCTTCTCTGGTGAAACATCTTTGTATGATCCCTACAGTTTTACTCTGGATGTGGCACTCTTTGATCTGGTGTCACCATGGCGGCAACACAGAAACACTGAACAAAGTTTGTTATGGATGCCTCAAAGGCCGGAAGTAAAGAGGCAGATTTCAAATCCAGGGGATTTCTCCTCCTCTTGCAGCTGTTAATCAATGCAGGAGAGGGGAAGGGGGGGGGGGGTAAAGAGGGAGAGGGAAGAGAGGTCATAGCTTTTTTATTCTAAGATCAAAGGAGTTCCTGAGATTGAATAGCCAGTGTTTACATAATCACAACAAAAGCCTGCAGCCATCACACCACCTCTCCAGCAACTAAGGCCATTGTCCTCAGGACAATCATTCATTAGGCAAGGAACCCATGGAGACGCCTCCACTGCTGCTGAGGGTTTGGAAGTGGGGGGAGCGATTTGCTTGGGGGTGGGGAGTGGATGGCAGATGATACTCAGCCCTGTCTTTTCATCCCCATCTTCTAATTTACCCAGCCAACGACCTTTGGGAGTTCCAGAGAATTGGACCCACTGAAGTGATTAAAGAAAGCAGAGAGCTACTGCTTTTCTGATCTTCACAGAGGGGTCCTGTCTGTTTTCATTTTGAGGTGGGAAGAAGACAAGGGGATAGAAGATGGATATGCAGATAACTGAGGGCACAGATGGATACTGTTCGTTTCATTTATACATTATAATATCACACCGTTAAAAAAAATAATTAGAGAATACCTTCTGAAAGCTATGTTAGTAAATCTATATTACAAGGCCATGGTGTCAAACGTTTATTGGAAACTGTTTTAAATTGTGACTGCTTCACGTGGTTACCAAATTATATATTTGTGTTTATGATTTTATATACATACATACCTACCTACCTACCTACCTACATACATACATACATACATACATACATACATACATACATACATATTGATTGCACAGTTAGAAAAAAATGTGTTTTGGGGATTATTAATTCAGAGCATGAGCGCAGAGCATGAGCGCAGAGCATGAGCGCAGAGCATCAGCGCTTCACAACTGAACTTCACTTTTCACTTCTTCTTAAACATTATTTATAAGATGGATTACCCACTAAAAGGCCTGCGCTCATGCTGTGATGTATGCAGGCCGTGGTTGATTGAACACATTCAGCATGTGGTCGTGTGCTTCACAATACATCAGAGGATTTGTATAACACAACTTGTGTGTGTATTGTGTTATATTATATATATATATATATATATATTAATATATATAAAACACAATACACACACAAGTTGAGTGTGTATTTTTATATATATATATATATATATATATATATATATATATACATATATATATATATATATATATACACACACACACACACATATACTCACAGTATATATATTCATATATTTCTAAATGTTGAAGCTGATTACTGAAATACCCATAAGGTCCTAGTTTATAAATTATTCCTTTTTTATTGCTTGGGAAAATATCAGAGAGCATAAGGCAAAGCATCTGAATAATGCTCTATTCTTTAGGTTCCCCAAGAGCATAACAGAAAGGAGCACTAGGCTGTGTGTGCATGCTATTCCATTATTATTAATAAAGGTAATGATTGATTTCAAAATGGCATCAGCAGAAACAATGCCCAAAGCATTGACCGTCATGGAAAACAATACTTTACAGGTTTTTTTGTCAACAATATAAAGCTTTATTTAGGACAATTCACCAAAGACCATTAATTAATACATGCATTATTTGCTTTGTTTTAATTTTACGTGATAATGATGATGATGATTGCACGTTTCATATCATTATATCTTCCCATTTTGTAAATGTGGCACATAAAATTGGTCCTAGGACAGTTCGTTACGGCCGTTTAACCTGTGCTTTTTGACCCCCAGGACAGTTTGCCGCCGCAGGTGACCCAGGGAACCATTTTGGGTAATGCCAATAACTGTAACCTAGGACTAGTGATGAACCCGGGTCCCACAAATGACTGGGTAACTGTTACCAGGTACCCGGGAAAAAAAACTACCCGGCCAGGTAACCAGGTACCCAGTGGGGTGGTTTTGACTTACCTGTAGTCGGCGGCAGAGGGTGATGAGGACCGCGGCGGAGGATGAGGAGGACCGCGGCGACATCCTTGTGGCGGTGGGAGCAGCGGAAGACATTCTTCAGGAGGTGGCAGCAGAGGACGTCATTCTTTAGCCTGTGGGAGCAGCGGAAGACATCCTTCACAGCCGGTGCCGGTCGGAGCAGAGGAACATGTGACCGGAGCAGGAGCGTTACTATTTGACAGCCGAGGAGGAGCGCGACTTCCGGTGCAGCTCCTCCCCGGCTGTCACATATTCCACTGGCACCGGCTCTGAATAATGTCTTCAGCTGCTCCCACCAGCTGAAGAATGACGTCCTCTGCTGCCACCGCCTGAAGCATGTCAGCAGTGGGCTGCTCCCACTGCCACCAGCATGTTGTCGTGGTCCTCCTCACCCTCCGCCGCCGGCTTCAGGTAAGTCTTCTGCTGCTCTGCTCCTGCCGTTCTCCAAGAGGAGGACGGAGGGATCAGAGCAGAATGGAAATTACTCTGCACCGGGTCCCAGGGCCCTGGGCCGGTTCTGGGTAATATCCGGGTACTTTAAATATGGCCGGGTACCGGGTAATTTCCGGATACCCTCATATATCACTAATCTTAACCCCTAAACCGACATTAAAAATGTTATCGTGGGTAAAGAAAAGTGACAAAAACCCTCCACCATACATTGTACAGCAAATAAAAATACCACTTGTGGGCACATTTGCATGTCTCAGACAGGTCTGCAACACTCTCCCCATTATCACTTTGCATACAGTGCTTCCACTGCAGCCCGGGAGTCCAGGTAATGACATGAAATTGAGCACTCTTTACTTCTTATCAATTTTAACATGGACGCTGAGTGAGTGCTCATTTGCATGTCATTACCCAGAATCCCTGGCTGCAGTGGAAGCACTGTATGGTAAGCGATAATGGGGAAAGACAGGGTTGTAGACCTGCTGTCTGAGACATGCAAATGTACCCACAAGTGGTAGTTTTATTTTCTTTAACCTTAACCCCTAATCCTAACCCTAACACCTGACAATAATATTCCTAACCTTAACCCCAAAAAAAGCTTAAACCATGTTACTCCTCATATTTCCCTGTATGTTTCAGGGCGGGGCCCTAGTCCACCCCCCAGATGAGACTGTATGTATGTATATATATATATATATATATATATATATATATATATATATATATATATATACACTGTATATATATATATTTTTTTTTTTTTAAGTTATGGTGGGTGAAAAAGGCGACAGAAAACCTCCACCGTTAGCATATAGCCAATAAAGAATATCACTTGTGAGCACATTCACATGTCTTAGACAGGTCTGCAACCCTGCCTTTCAACTATTATCACCTCGCATACAGTGCTCCCACTGCAGCAAGAGATTCTGGGAGATGACATTCAAATGAGCACACAATGTGTTACCTTTTGCCTGGAATATTCATTCACATGGAGCCCATTTAAGCAGATGTATCGCCGTCCACACAGCTTTTAAACACAGCATGGGACTAGCAAAGCAACTTTAAACCACTCACAGACATGTTTCAACCTTGATGGGTATCATCAGTGTGAGGTTGGTATAGCAAGCAAAGCAAGTATATATATATATATATATATATATATATATATATATATATATATATATAGATATATATATATCTATATATATATATATATCTCTATACAGCTCAACCCCGTTATAGCGCGATCTGCTATAACGCGGATCGCTTATAACGCGGTTTGAGCATGGACCCCGAATTAAAAAAAAAATTATATTTAAAAAAAAAAAAAAAATTCACACTGCACACTGCACACTGCACACTGCACACTGCACACTGCACACTGCACACTCTACCAGCACACACTGCACACTGCACACACTACACAGCACACAGCACACTCCACATGCACACAGTGCACTCACACCACACTGCACTCACACCACACTGCACACTGCACACTGCACACTCTACCAGCACACACTGCACACTGCACACACTACACAGCACACAGCACACTCTCACAGCACACTCCACATGCACACAGCACACAGTGCACTCACACCACACTGCACTCACACCACACCGCACTCACACGGCACTCACACCACACTCACTCACCCCCTCCCACTCCCTCTCCCTACCTTTGGTGTCGGCTGCTGAGCTCGGAGCGGAGCTGGCATCGGGAGGAGGAGGGGGGTGTCGGTAGGCGGGGGGGGGTGTGGATGCCGGTAGGGGGGGTGAGTGAGGAGCAGGCTGGGACTCGGAGGGCCGCGTAGGAGTGGTGTGCCAGAGACACACAGACTGAGGGCGGAAGCGGAGGGTCTCTGGATGCCGGGCGATGGGCCGGTAGGTGTGGGGGCCTCGGGGGGGGGGAAGGAGGTGGATGCCGGTGGAGGGGGATGGATGCCGGTGGTGGGGGGGAGGTAAGGAGCAGGCTGCGGCTAGACTCGGAGGGCCGCTGTTGACGGCCTGGTGGACATGTAGGGCTTCCGGCTCCCTCCTCCCTCCTCTTGATCGGGAGCATGGTGGCCATTGTTTTTTTAAACTAGCGCGACCCCGGATCTAGCGCGGTCAGATCGGGTGGCTCCCTAGGACCGCGCTATAACGGGGTTAAGCTGTATATATATATATATATATATATATATATATATATATATATATATACAGTGTTCGACAAACCTATACATTTGCTCGCCCCGGGCGAGTGGATTTAACATCGTGGCGAGTAAATATTGGCCCAAGCAGCACACGTGTGGTACTAGGTGGCGAGTAGATTTTTTGGTGATTTGTCGACCACTGTGTGTATATATATATATATATATATATATATATATATATATATATATATATATATATATATATATAAATACATACACACACTTCAGTGATAGGTGAAAGGTGATACATTTTTTATTTGGACTAACAATTTATGTCATAGGACAATCTTTACTGACCTGAGGAAGAGAGTAGAACTCTCGAAAGTTGTCCTGTGACATAAATTGTATTGTATTGTATGTCTTTATTTATATAGCGCCATTAATATATATAGCGTTTCACAGTTGTAATACACATGGTAATCATATAAAAACAAATAATATAAATAACAGGTCATGAGAATAAGTGCTTCAGACATAGAAGTAACATTAAGGAAGTGGAGTCCTGCTCCTGAGGAGCTTACAATCTAATTGGTAGGTAGGGAGAACGTACAGAGAGTAGGAGGGAATTATGGTAAGTGGTCTGCAGGGGGCCAAGCTGTATGTATCATGTGTCCAGTATTATCCACAGTGGTATTTATATGAATCTTTAAGCAAGTGTGTCTTAAGGTGGGTCTTAAAGGTGGATAGAGAGGATGCAAGTCTGGTATTGAGGGGAAGGGAACTCCAGAGGTGCGGGGCAGTCAGTGAGAAAGGTTTGTTCCAAATACCAAGAGTATGGAGAATGTGAAGGAGAAGAGGGTGGTCCACGGTGTCAAATGCTGCAGAGAGGTCGAGTAATATGAGCAGAGTATAATGACCTCTGTCTTTGGCAGCATGGAGGTCATTAGTTTTTTTAGTGATTGCTGTTTCAGTGGAGTGAGCAGTGCAGAAGCCAGATTGTAGAGGGTCTAGGAGAGAATAGGTTTTGAGAAAATGGAACAAGCGAGAGAATACGTTCAAGGAGTTTAGAGGCAAAAGGCAGGAGGGAGACAGGTCAATAGTAAATTGTTAGTCCAAATAAAAAAGGTATCACCTAACACTAAAGTATGCATTTATTCTGCACTATTGCAACTGGACTAACACGGCTATTTCTGTTTTATATATGTAGCCAGGTCACCTGATGGCTACTATTCTGTCCTTGTACTGGCAGTAAGCTCTGGTACAAGCAGGCCTTGCCAGTAGTTGATATGGGGTTTTCCCCCTCCTGGGTACTGCACTTAAGTGACAGCGGGAGGCGGTGACATCAGGCCTGGGCATGACCAATCATGAGACAGACCTCGTGCCCTCATGGCTGTACTTAAGGGCCGTGCCGCCCCAAATTCAGTAGTGCCTTTCCCCACTTAAGGAAGGCAGGTCACACAGTGGGGAGGCTGATTATTGGGCCTTCTCCAGTCCTCTTCCCTCCGGGGCAGAGTGAGTGTGGACAATACCTCTGCCAGAGAGACAGGGAAGAGCTAGGATGGCTGCGGGTGCCCTTGGCCTGTAGTGACGGTCCAGGGACCATCCATCAGTGGTAGCTGAGAGTTACTGCATCGGGCAGAAGACTGCTTGTTACTGTGCTGTACAGAAGAGATAATAAACTGTTCCCGTTGTTATGCCTCCTGTCTGGTGCGTGACCTTACTGGAGGGAGAGGTAATAGTTATACCGTGGGAGATCACCTTCAGTTCCTAGAGCCTAGGGCAGATGGAGGCACTGCACTGCTAAAGAGATATGTAGGGTATGAACCCCAGAAGCCTAGTCCTGTGTCCCCACTACCACCAGCGGATGACTCAGCCCTCATGTTACCAGCAGGTATTATGTACCACACAATCCGTAATGGCCACATCTCCCACCGGGTGGGGGAAACACCGTTACATATATATATGTATACACATATATATACATATATATATTAAAAAGGGCTTTATGGTCAGGGGCAACCTTAGCCCAGTGGCCCCTACTCTGTATATGTATATATATATATATATACATATACATATATATATATATATATATATATATATATATATATATATATATATACATATATATATATATATATATATATATATATATATATATACACACATATATATATTAAAAAGGGCTTTATGGTCAGGGGCAACCAGTGGCCCCTACTCTTAGAAAAACCCTCTCAACTCAACACGATATGTAATACACAGTAAATGAAGATGCTGCACTGTTATCCCTTATATCGTCTAAGTGTCCAATGTAGTAGCCAATTAGGCCAATATTAATGCCAGCACGGCGTTGGAGCTCTTATTTTAAGATGGTGGGTAGTCACGGTGTAGGCCTGATAGGGATGGAATATTTGTGAGGGCATCTATATGTTTACAAAGGATACCCAAAATTTAGGGAACAGGTGTCCCGGCTTTCTGATACCTGGTTGCGTCTTGACAGCTCGGCATGTATCTGGATCTACTCACACTGTTCACTTTAGTCCTCACCACCGACCTCCTCTCTTCCTCTAATCATTTTCTTTTTCTCCCCTCCGCGCGTTGTTCGTTTTTCCCTTCTCTCGCACGCTGTTCTTTTCTTGTGATGTCACACTCGTCACATTCAATACCCTGTTTTCTACTGCCAAACAGATCAGGGACAGTGCCTCTCATTACTTATCGCACTGTGTGATAGGTGGAGCAGGTTAACGCTGTATTGTCCACAGTATACACATATTTATAGCAGAGCCTACACATAAAAAGTCTAAATCCTGCAGTGAAGCGGCTCTGGCGAATTACCCCACAGTGGCTAAACAGTCGTGGCAAATTGTCCCATTCGTCACAAAAGGAGCTAAGATTGCCAAGATACTGCCCATGTATTGTTTAAGTAATGGGGGGATTTTACGACCAAGTTCAAATAAATACATCTAAAACATGGTCACGGCTGTAGATTTTAAGATGTTCCTCACTTGGTCTATCTTTAAAATGCTCCTTCATTATCTTATGACTGTTCCAAACTTCCTTATGACGCCATAATTTTTGTCAGGCTATTTTTGGAGAACAGCAGGACTTCGCAGATGTATTAGGGCAAACAAGTGCCTGACCCCATTCAACAACCATGCATACCACCTTAAGGCAGATCTTTGTTTTTATGTTACAGCAGTATGGCAGTTTAATACCCGTATATCATTTTTCTACTTGAATCATCTGTCTTTTTTGCCATCACAGCCAATGGAAAACTAATCTTGATATTTACTAAGTACTGCACATTTTGCATATGCATAGAAATAGCAGCCTCCAAAGCATGGAAAAGAAAAATTATATTACCAAATTACAGCAGGGTATGTTGTTGACCCCGGTATGCAATTTTTATAAAGACTGAGAGTGGAGACAATATTATCCAGGATAATTGAACACCCACATAAAAACAATGACACTGTTTTGAGATAAAACATTTTAGGTGCATTGATCTAGTTTCTGCATGTCTGTGTATGTGTAAGCAGAGTAGGCCTGTCAAATCTCACTCATTGGAAATTAGTTTAACTCAATGAAAAACAATTTCAGTTGTTTCCGTATTAATGGTCTCAGACTTGAATGGGGTATCACTTTTACAAATTGAAATAGTTCAATTAAAATATGTATTTGTATTGGTACAACATTCTGTTGCATCTGCTAAAGACCCAAAGACATAAATCGGTTTATGATTCAGGCATTGGCTTGCTAATTATTATAAACTGTTTCATAAACAAAGAAAATATTATAAAGGCGAGTTTATACTTGGAAAATTAAGAGGGAGCTTGAAGACCGCAAGCTAATGGATGAAGGACAAAGAGAGGGAACGTGTCTATTGCCTGGAAGAGGAAGGGCATAGGCACCAATCATTGACATCTATACTTCATCCATGTGTGACACATTTTGCAGAGGTGAATGATCCTTTTGAAGTTGGCTAGCAATGATGTGCAGATCTTTTACTTTTCACAAAAAAACATCAAAACATGCACATTGGTTGCTACTGAGGAATAATGCTGGTCTGCAATTAACCCTTAATGCACTAGCACCTGGCACTGTCTTTAATAACCTTCACATTTCCATTCACATCTGCCAAATAACTCCAGGTTAACAATGTGATAATGATCCAGGCCAGTTTCGCTTCAGATCTTACTTTAATATACTCGGAATCATGTGAAGCTCTCAACATAATGCAAATATATACACAAATATTTGTAAAATGTAAATTGCTTCCTAAAATAAATTACAGGGTTTAAATTGTCCCGTCTTTGGTCTTCCATTTACAACTGATCCCATTGCTTGTAATTTGATACACTGCAGTTCACTGTAAGCTCTATTGATCAGAAGACTTCTAAGATTGTAGCTTCAAAGTGTCTGCAGGAAGCTTAAGACAATTTCCAAGCATTTTTTACAGCACTGCAAGGAAGTCCTTCTTACCAATATGTATTGTTCTCAAGTGTCCACCTGCCTGGCACACACTATCTCCTACAACCTTATTGCTACCCAGTCATGTCACATATTGAAGGGAAACTCTCTGCTAGTACTTTCCAGAAAAGTGGTTGGATTTTGCCTCGGAAATTTTGCCCAGGCTGTCTTGGTATTTAGTCCCCCATTACTATGCTGTGCTTATTCCATTAACCCCTTTTAGGCATTTGTTTAAAAGCTATTGATCAAGTAAATGATTGTGAACTCCCAAGGAGAGGGGAAGATTAAGGGTCATCAAGGAGTTTAAGATTCAATGTTGTCTGTCCACAAGTTCTATAAATTACTTCAAAGCTTGCACTTTGCAACAGAAACTTAAGCACTATTTATTACATCCTACAAACTACTTGTCTGAAATTTGCATCTCTTGAGGTTCACTGACTTTATATCCCGCGCATGTGCGTGTGTAGTTTAGTTTATACCTATCTGGTCTGCAAGGAAACACCTCTTCATCTCTAATGCTCTCCAATTTGGTTGTGCTTTTTAAAAGTTTGAATGAGCTAATAGGAAATCAATGAAAGTCATTAAATAGATTTAGACACACATATACCCAACAGCTCATGTTTTCCTCAATTCCTATCCCACCCTATTTTTTTCTCTTCTCTACTCTTGCGTTAGTTGGCATGTCTTTGATCTCCTTTAATTAAAGGGTTATTAATGCTGCTCTCTCCAAGGGAGGTGGTGCTGTAAGTAGGGATTTGTAATGTGTCTGGGGAAGCCGCCAGGCAAAAGGTTGGGGGCAGGAGAAGGATGGGAGACAGATCCTGCTGAGTGAATCGTTGGAGAGAATATTGAGCAATTTATGAACCTGTCTATACAAGGGATTTAAAAGAGTAACTCCCTGTGACTTGCAGTAACCACAGTGAATTAATTGCATGTATGTTAACATTTTATAAAGTGAAATAAAAGGATTTTATTTTCAGTACTCCTGTAATTGGTGTAGTCTAGGGCACGTATTCAATGTGCTGAGATACCACTTCCCCATGCTGGAATATTTTTTAGTCCAATTCATTTGAATGGAGCTGATCTCTTCTCTAACATCAGAAAACAACTGTGCATAAGCTCCCAGGTTCTCTTGCAAGATGTGTAGACTAGGAATCCAGGTTGAAAGATTGCAAAGGGAGATTTAAAGGTGTAATCCCACAAGGTCGGCAATTTGAATTTCTTAGGGACGTCTGATGTCAATCAAGGTTTTTTTTTTTCTTACACTTACCACCACCCCCCTCCCCTTCCTATCCTTAACAGAGAACCAATAAAATTATGAGCAGGGGGGGCTTTGGCTGTACAAGCAATTGTTGATCACACTGTGACATCACACAAAAGGGAGCAGCCAGAGAAATCAAATCCATCCCAAGTCTAACGTTAAAAAATATATTAAAAATACTTATAGGTGTCAGATTTGGGTGAAAAAAAGGTATCAATTCCCCATATGAGACCCTTTAATCATGTGATTAGAATTAGTTCAGTTTGGTATTTAATTTATTAATAAAATGTTTGACCAGGAATACAGTCTTACCTCTTGTTTTCACGTATTTCCTAGGAGGGATTTCCCCTTTAAAAACCTGAACCGTCTGAATTTTTCTCTCCTTTTTTTAAAGAAAAACATTACTAAAATCAAATTTTATCTAACATCCACTTAATTTTATTAAAAGCCGTCACTGACCGATATACCTATACTAATATATACCTTTTTAATGTGGAGCCATAATGGAATGCCAACCATTTGGTAGCTGTCCTGATGGAGAAGTGAGAATCATTGCCATTCTGCACCTTTTCGGCTATTATATAAACCGAGTGAGTTTCGGGCTCTGGGGGCAGGTGATTTTGTTTTGTAAAAAATGTCCCACATACTCACCAACTTCACTGATTGTTGGCAAGTATGTGGGAATGCTACGTAAGAGAGTTGGGAAAGGTACTGATTCTTTATGAACATCATTTAAGAAGAGAATAGATGACATAGAATGCTTTTATCTTTGTTAGAGAATAAAGTATATAGTTAAACCCCTCCCCCCAGACCTGTGACAACCTTGTGCAAGTTTTTATTTGATCTACGATTGTCCTTTTTAAACCCCCTCACTGCTGAAGATACTTCAAAGCATTGCTCTCTAGGTTGAACCTTTTTAGCTGCCACAGGTAGCTGTTGTGGCAATAAGAAATGTATAAAGTTGGCCTTTGTGTAAATGAAGATGTACCCAAGATGAGGGATGGTTGAAGTGCCACCAAATAGTTTTGGTACTGTGCTCGAATGTAGGCTAACACAATTTGGTATAACAAGGAAGGCACCCAAGCTCACTGGACAACTGTTACATTTGTATACAATCTTAAACATTTATTATAATTTCTTATTATAGCAGAATAGTACATTTTTGAAATAAAAATAATTAGGGTTAGTTTTGTTACCAACAAAAAGGTTAACCATTGTGGGTATGGGAGCAATGTAAAATGATGCAGTGTTTGTCTTTGAAGATTAAACCACTTAAGCGGTACAATATTTTTCAAAAACTGCTTTATAAACCAGTCCTGATCAGAATAATTTTGTACTAAAAATGCTTCTTTTTACGGAATTTGCCGTTTTTACCATTTCCACCACTTGATCTCTTCTATCTGTAGCCAGGGTCCCCTTTTCTCGCCCTTGTTGTTGGGTGAGGGTGCGCTGCAGTGAGAGTACTCTGATACGGAGGCTCCGCGTCATGCAAGACGCCATGTTTGGTTGGCACCCATACAGACCTGACCTAGACAGAGTTTGCGCACGCGCAGGAGTGCGAGAGATACGCCCGTGAAGGAGGAGAGTGCTAATTGGAGGGAGGTAGCCAGACACCAGTCCCAGCAGCCCCGCGGGGCCCTCGTGATAGAGCTGAGCCAATGGGCTGGGAGTTGGAAAGGAAAAGGAGGGGGTTGCGCGCACATTGTGTTCAGAGCTGGCTGGAGAGGAGAGGAGACGGGGCTTCGGTATAGGGGAGGCCAACCGCCCCGGCATAGGCCGAATGCCCCAGGCCCAGTTAGGCCCTGAGTCCCAGTAGAGACAAGCGGAGCTAGGGACTTGCCATAGAGAGGTTCCTGATTCCCCCGCTAGCAAGCCACCACGTGCCCGGACCTCCACATGGATGGGAGGACGACTTCTACATCTCGCGGATCCTTTGCGAAGATCGTAGCAGTACCGGGTACCAGAGTGCCCGGCAGGTAATTCTACAAGTGCACCAACGGTACCTTCATTTCATTCGGGACACAGTGGCTGCGCAGTCACACTCACACTTATAGAGATCTAACTCACTTGAGGGTGGGAGGACTTCTCCCCAAGGAGAGTGTACACGGGGTGGGACCACCCGGTGAGGGGAACCGGGAGTGTTGGCGTTCGCTGTGACAATGTTTAGAGTGTCTCCTCTAGGGAGGACCGCTGGTATATGTATACGTATATGATATTGCATGCAAGTAAAGTCGATTGGTTAAGGTATCTTGCTGTGTGGTTGTGTTTGAAGTATATACGTCCTGCGAAGACCCACTTCCCCTCGGGCGGAAGCTGTCGCAGGTGGAGGCGCTGCACCCTGTATAATTGTTGTGCGAGTACCCCAGGCTCTCCGTGGCAGAGACTTAGACCCTGTGAGCCTACAGGTGATACAGCATATAGCAGTGGCCTGCATTCGATAGGAAGCAGGGCTACATATCATTTCTTGCACTATCACTATTTAAATTATCAGTTCCCGCTTCATAAAAAATATTGTATAGGACGCAGGGAGTCTCCAGATACTTAACGGGGAAAGTGTTGCCGGGTTCTCCCCACCAGGGGAAACAAAATTGAGGTTTAAATCTCCCGTGTGATTGAGGCCAATAGGAAGGCTTCATATTGACACGCGTGACACGGGGGATTTAAACCACCATGAAGTACCAGTGGCACTACCAGTAAGTATTTTGGAAAGCATGGGCTCCTTGGAGCTGAAACTTAGGCCTCGACCATGTTTCCTGCTTGCTGGCGGAAGCGCGCTGAGGCTGGCTCCCCCTCACCACTGAGCCCCTACAGCCGCAATTAGAGCGGCTTTAGTAGGGGCTCACCTATGCTTCCGCAAGCGCGCGGAAGCATAGGTCTTAGGGGAATTTAAAATTCCCCCGCTTGCCGGCGAGACAGGCCGGTCACGTGAGCGGTTCGCCCAATGAGGGCGAACCAGTTCTGTTACGTCACTGGCCCGCCCCCTGACAGCGCGTGCGGTAAGCAACCGCAAGGCCAGGGAAAGCACCCGCTTTCCCTGAGCCTCAGCGCGCCTCAGCGAGCAAGCAGGGAGCCTGGCCAAGGCCTAATGCGGTTCAGCTCCAGAGACCCCCTGCTTCCCACCCAGGCTGGAAAAAATAGAGGCATCTAACTTGTAACGCGCCTTTTAATACCCCATTCCTCTCCCAACTCAGGAATCCACCTTCTTCTCTATGCCCTTCCAGTCCTCCTTTTATCCACACTCAGGCAACACACTCCACTCCAACTCGGTCGCCCTTATAACCTCTGAGCTTAGCTTAACAAAAACACTCTTCTCTTCTGCACTCATTCCTCTGAATGTTTCTGGAGACAGTTTTTTTGGTTCTCTTCAGTATGGTTCCTCCCATCATCTTTCAAGTAAGCCAAACAAACCTACTGTTCTTTGCTAATAAACACTCACATGCCCAACCCTCCATTCCTAATCATTGCATTTGACTCAATCCTCTGACCTCCATCTGCAACCACTTTCCTTTTTGTTCTTTTGGCTAAATATATGTAATATGCACATTATGTAATCTTTCCCCCTCCTAAGCCTGGCTAAATTGCACTGCCTCCTGTTTTACCACAGTTAAAGACCCCACCATCCATCCCCCAAGCAGATTGCTTTGGAATTATATTTGACTTTTCCTTCAAAGTATTATTCTTAATAAATTATGCTACATCTTCCACTTCAACATAGCTAAGATCTCTTCCTTCCTCTGTTACTCTACAAGCCGGAAGTGACGTCATCTGCTCTGGGGGACGCCGATCCTGTGGGAGTTTTTCTCATCAGCCTCACTCTACGCGTTTCTCCGTATTGCGGTTTCTTCAGGAGTGTATGGCTGACATGCTTTGGGAGGATTTTATACGCTATGCTCAGATCCCATTGGTGGACAATTAAGTATGGTGATCCAAATCAGTAATTAGGGCAGGGATTACAAGTGTAAACAGGCAATATTTGTACAACTCATATCAATCATAAATGAGTTTAAACAGACATAAAAATTATAAGACTCATATCATCATGGGTCTTCCAAAAGGATTTTAATAAAATAAACTTAAAATTAACGATATACACAAATAGGTTAAAATAATTAAAATAGATTAAATTAACCGCTACAACATGATTTAACCCCTAAATAAACTGAGCTAGTCATATGATAACAGGCATGGTGATGTAGTTTATCTAGTGGAGAAAAGACAGGCATGTTAGAATCATTCACAGAAAAGGTTTTATATCGAACTCAAGATTTAAACCTTGGGGGGAAATGGTTTTTAGCTCGAATATCCAGAATGATTCCCTCTTAATTAAATTTAAGTCTCTATTGCCCCCCCTCCAATGGGGCAAAACTTGCTCTATGGCTTTGAATGAGAAGCTGGCAGGATTGGAGCTATGTGTCAATAAAAAATGGTTCGAAACACTGTGGGTTGTGAGTTTGCGTTTTATATTACCCAGATGTTCTAATATACGTGTTCTAAGCGGGCGTATGGTCTTCCCAATGTATTGTAAGCCACACTCACATTCCGCAAGGTAAATTACATGACTGGATCTACAGTTCAAATGCTGTTTAATCTTATAAGATTTCTGTGTTACATTAGATTTGAAACTGTATACTTCTTTGGAGCTATGCTGGCAAGCCGTGCACATTTTACATTCATAAAATCCTTTGGGGGGATCTAGCCAAGTGTGCTTTTTGGCTATTGTATTTCTCAATGCACTTGGGGACAGGAAATTTTTAATATTAGGTGCTCTCCTATAAACCATTTTTACTCTGTCCGCCAAATGTTCCCCCAAAATTGGATCATTTCTAAGTACCGGCCAGTGGTTATTCAGGATTCTATTAATCTTACTGGCATCCTTATTGAATTGTGTGATAAAAGGCACTTGTATAGTGTCCATATCTACAGTTAATTTTGGGGCAGGTGTGAGCATGGATTCTCTTGGGGTACTCTTGGTTCTAGCTAATGCTCTATCTATTACATCCCTCTTGTAGTTTCTCTCTCTAAACCTTTTTGTTAAAACTGTGGATTGCTCCTCAAAGACATGGTTATCTGTGCAATTACGCTTTATTCTGCGGTACTGCCCATATGGGATGTTTCCAATCCACTTGTTGAGGTGGCAGCTTGATTGTAAAATATAGTTATTTGCGTCCACCTCTTTAAAATAGTTTTTGGTCTTAATGAGGCCATTTTCCAGATAAATGCAAAGGTCCAGAAAGTTGATAGAGGTGCTACTGACCATAGATGTGAATCTCAGATTGTACTCATTGTCATCCAGATATAAGAGGAACACATCTAGATCTTTCATAGTACCCTTCCATACAAAGATAATATCATCTATGTACCTCCGCCATGTGACCAAATTTGCGTCCAGCCCAGGCCAAGACCATATATATTGGTCCTCCCACATGGCCATCAATAGATTAGCATAGCTGGGCGCAAATTTGGTCCCCATGGCGGTCCCACAGAGTTGCAAATAAAAAACCTCGTTGAACCAAAAGAAGTTCTTACTTAGGACAAACTTAATGCATTCCACCAAAAAGTCTACTTGTATTGTGGGCAAAATCCCTTCCTTTTCCAAAAAATGTCTGGCGGCTCTACATCCATCTACATGTCTGATGGATGTGTAAAGAGCCGTCATATCTGCTGTCACCAATAAGAAGTTATCCTGCCATTCTATCTCTCTCAGCATCAGGATTACGTCATTTGTATCTTTCAAATGAGATTTTTGCTTTTTGACTATTCCCTGTAAGTAACTATCCACAAACTCAGACAGGTTAGCCGTCAGTGACCCAATGCCAGATATTATAGGCCGTCCTGGCGGATGAGTGCGGTTTTTATGTATCTTAGGTAGGAAGTAGAAAACGGGGAATATTGGATCCTCTACATTTAGGAACTTTAATTCATGTTCCTCCAATATTCCCCGTTCTCTTCCATTTCCCAAAAGAGTTTGTAGTTCTTTTTTATACATGGAGGAAGGGTTAGATGTAAGTTTTTGGTATGTACTTGTATCACCCAGTATCTTATTTGCTTCAGACATATAGTAGTCGTGATCTAATATCACTACTCCCCCTCCCTTGTCCGCTGGTTTTATTACAATAGATTTGTCTGCTGATAGTTCTTCTAGTGCCAATTTTTCAGATTTTGTTAGATTCGAATGGTACTTCTTATTACTATTAGAAAGGGCTTCTAGATCCTTGGTGATTAGTTGGAAAAATACTTCCAAGTGGTTGCCTTTTGCAAACTTTGGGAAAAAATGACTTTTGGGTTTAAATTTAGAGTGGACACAGTCCACTGTATCGGTGTCTAATGTGGATACATCTGTAACTTTATTTATTTTGGTGTCAGTCCAGTTTTTAGTTTCAACATCTTTATTCAAGTAGAACCTCTTAAGGGTTAGTGACCTTATAAATCTGTGAGCATCTAAGTATAGACCAAATTTATTTGGTCCAACAGTTGGTGCAAAGGTAAGGCCTTTACTAATTACTCCTCTTTGGGATTCTGTGAGATTTTTACAACTGAGATTAAAAATATTTTTAGAATCTAATTTAACTTTCTTGTTTTTCCGTGCTCTGCCCCCTCGTCTCCCTCTGACATGCGTCTTTTGTTTTTGGGTTTGCCAGAGGTGCTTGGCGTTACCAGGGGGTGAAATGGGTTCCTGGTTTCCCAAGAACTCATACACCCCCTGTGCTCCAAAAAAGAAGAAGAGGGCAATTCCCTCGGACTTTCTCTGGGTTTTGCCTCATCATTAAGTGCCAGCTTTCCTTTGTTAGAAGTGTCCATAATGTCACTAATTTCTATGTGTTTGGTTTTTTCTTTGACTCCACTAGATAAACTACACTAGATAAACTCCACTAGATAAACTACATCACCATGCCTGTTATCATATGACTAGCTCAGTTTATTTAGGGGTTAAATCATGTTGTAGCGGTTAATTTAATCTATTTTAATTATTTTAACCTATTTGTGTATATCGTTAATTTTAAGTTTATTTTATTAAAATCCTTTTGGAAGACCCATATATGTATGATATGAGTCTTATAATTTTTATGTCTGTTTAAACTCATATATGATTGATATGAGTTGTACAAATATTGCCTGTTTACACTTGTAATCCCTGCCCTAATTACTGATTTGGATCACCATACTTAATTGTCCACCAATGGGATCTGAGTATAGCGTATAAAATCCTCCCAAAGCATGTCAGCCATACACTCCTGAAGAAACCGCAATACGGAGAAACGCGTAGAGTGAGGCTGATGAGAAAAACTCCCACAGGATCGGCGTCCCCCAGAGCAGATGACGTCACTTCCGGCTTCCGGTTAGGGTGAGACGCACCGGTGACACGCACGCCTGCCGAGGCAGAGGGGGGACAGAGAACAGCTCATTCATTGCTGAGATCCAACCTGTGTGATCTAAACGCTTGTTACCTTTTAAAACCATGTGAGTGTATTACACATATACTTACTTTTAAAGATATTTTGTACAGTCTGCACTATGTCCGTTTTATTATTCACTTAAGGTCTCCAGCACTTACCATTCCACTTACCTGTCTGACGGTCCAACGGGCTGCCACACATAAAGAAACCTTTATGGGAACATTGCTCACTCTACACTTGTGAGTATCCAGCACACTGCACCTTGATATTTATCACATATAAATCACAATACTGCACCATCAGGGAATTTTCTTCTGTTTTTTACATGACATTGCGCTTCCTGATGATCTTCACTTCTTCACTGTCCACGGGATCGAGAGAACGACCCCACACCGGGTTAAGCAGCATTAATTCATGTTTGTATAAGTATCACATTTTTTCACATATGTGTCTATAATTTTGGAGCGCCACTTTTTGATATATTTGCTTGTCACTTGTGGTTGTGATGTTTGACAGCATTATCTCGGTTGTGCACAATGGTTGGATAGCACGAACACTTCCCCATTCTACAGAATATGTTTTTCAGCCCCATATGCTTTAGAACAGCGTTTCCCAAACTTTTTTTTTCCGTGACCCGGTTATTTTTGAACTTCTTCTTCGTGACCCACTAAAATTTTTATCGCCTATACGTAAAATAAAACCGTTATGAATGTCCATACAGATTTCATATATTCTCCCAATCCCCTCTATTCTCTCTCTCCCTCCCCACCCTCTCTCTGACCTGCACAGACACACACAGACACACACAGTCACTGACCTACAGACACTCACACAGAAAGACCAAACAAACACAGCCACTGCTGGCCTGAACAGGCACACACACAGCCACTGATACACACAGTGGCTGTGGCTGATACACACACACACACACACACACACACACAGATCCATACACACACACAGATACATACACATACACGTACACACACACACACACAAAGATACATACACACACTCTCCCCCATACACACACACAGATACATACACACACAGATACATACACACACAGATACATACACACACTCTCTCCCCCATGCACACACACAGATACATACATACACACAGATACATACATACACACACAAAGATACAGAAACACACACAGATACACACACACACACACACACACACACACACAGATACACACACACACACACACAGATACACACACAGATACACACACACACACACACACACACAGATACACACACACACAGATACACTACCCTATACACAGACACACACACAATTTATTACAGAGGCAGCGACGGATGTGAGTGACTGGAGAGGGGGGGGGCGGGGGAGAGAGGAAAGGCACGCGATCCGAGCAGGCGGCTCCACGCCTCCCTCTGCCCGCCAGCGACCGCGAAGCCACCACTGCCCACCCCTGCGCCTATCTCCCGCACCCGCACCAAGGGGACTGAGGGGAAGGGAGCGCCAGGAACGGAGGCACAGGTGCGCCCCCGCACCACTTCCTACCTCCTATCATGCCGGGCATCGTGTCCTGTGGGGGGCGGAGCATGTCATGGGCGGCAACATCATGATGCGGGGCTGCAGTAGGAGCCCGAGTCAGCGAATCACCGTTGACACCCCAGCGATAGCAGCCTGCACCACTTCAGCACTGTCCCGCACCTCACCTCGGGCCGCTGCAAGGAGGGAGGGGGGGCCGCCGCAAGGAGGGAGGGGGGGACGCCGTGCGGCCAGCCTCGCTGCGACCCAGCAATTTTGCTTCCGTGACCCGGTGCCGGGTCGTGACCCACCATTTGGGAAACGCTGCTTTAAAAGACTGTTGTAACATCACTGAGGCTTCTACAAACACAGTGCATAAGCAGCTGTTACTGTACTTGAGTGTATAGCCCCCTCATTCAACTGACATGTTTAAATTGATACATTTGTTTAATTAATGCCAAAGAATGAGATGCCTGTTAGCATTTTAAAATGAATTTTCACCAGCACTCCTGGTATGGGGCACCACATGGAAGACACACCTACTGTCTATTAAAGCTTTGTAGGACTTTTCTAACAACCTCCCCAAACACCCCCAAATATGGATGGGGAAAAAAAACACAGACTTTTAAACATATTTCAAGTAAAAAAGAAATACTTATCTATGGAAATATATGTACAGTTTTCACCAGAGATATGTAGTTGAAACACCAAGGTAGACGACAGAAAGAAAGAAGAGATACAGCAGCTATGATCGACTCTCCCTAAACTGGATCTAATGTACAAATCAAGTTTGTCTGCTAAATTTGTAGCTTAGACCATTTCAAGCATCACAACTCTAAATGAGTGTTTTGATTGGTTAAACAATGCTTTTCAGAAGTTTGCACCATTTCACAGCAATGTGTGCCACTAACTCACCCTGAGCAGAGGCACGATGACTTGGAAGACGAGGTGGAGAGACGAACCTTGCAAATCCTACAACCGCAAAAATCTAACTCTGAATTGATTGCAAAAAAGTAGGTTTATGAAAATCGATCTTGCAGAAATAATGTAAGAATTCCTGGTAACCTGGAGGATTTTAAGTCTAATGAGGATGTGCTAACCTTTGTAGCCATTGAACTTCCTGTACAGTTGGGCATCAATATGGGAAAAGCTCCCATAGGTAATCAAACGTGCTTACAGAATCGACATTAGGAAAGAAAATACTACATCCAAGGCAAGTGACCATGATTAAACTCCTTAACTTTCAAGATATATATATATATATATATATATATTATATATATATATATATATATATATATATATATATATATATATATATATATATATATATATATACATACTTATTCTGGGATTATTTTGCAGAGGTCTTCAGGAAAAGGCACAGCTTATCTGCAGTTTGCACTAAACTGTACAAAAAGCAAGTGAAATTCACTTTAACTGTCCTGGCAAAACTATGCATCTGTTCCAAGGGTTGGATACACACTTTTGCTCTACTAGAGCAGGAGAGCTCAACTCTAGTCCTCAAGACCCCTCCAACAGGTCACGTTTTAAGGATAACTCAACCTCAGCCCTGGTGTCTCAATCTGTGGCTCCCTGCTTCAGCACAGGTGGCTCAATCAGTTGCTCCATCTTTGACTCAGCCACCTGTACTGAAGCTGGGATATCCTCAAAACCTGACCTGTTGGGGGTCTCTTGAGGACTAGAGCTGAGCACCACTGTACTAGAGAATGCCAAAGCCTTCATGGAGAAGCTATAAAGCCAAGATGCAGAACCTGATATCGATGATAAATCATCACAGACGGCGGGACATGAGTAACAAACATTCATCTGAATAACAGCCAGATCCTCTTTCTAATTAGTCTTTATTACTCCCCACTTATTATTTTCAGTTTTTTTGTTACGGAAGTAGTTTTAGGTTACTGGGTTGCATATACATAAATGATTAAATGTACCAATCAGTACGTAAATGCTATTCTAAAAGGGAAGGCGAAGGAGGTTTAGTCCAATTTAGTTGACTATATTATCTGAGTGTATCAATAAATAGGAGCATTTCCACTATATGCTCTGATAATACAGAAGTTTAGTGGAGAGATGAAAGCATTGCTCTGGGAGCTGTATATCCACCCAAATGCATAACTTTGTTTTTGTGGTTAATATATGTACATACAGGTTTTATTTGGGCGATTGGCTCGGGCTCAAAACATACAATAGACGACAGAGAAGCCCTATGCTACATCCAACATGACAGAAATACACAGTAAAATACTTATATATTCTCTTGAAATAGGGTCATTTAGTTTAACCCTTTGGCCAAAGCGTTGTAAGCTTGCGAGCCACGTCAAGGCAGACACCTGTTCGCAAGTCCTAACACTACCAGATAAAATACTAATATACCTCTATTAGGATTAAAATTCTCATTTACCTCTATTAGGAGGGAGAAAGACCACAGTGGGTCTGTATCCAGCAGAATGAGACACTTGCAAACTAGGGAAGTGGGGAGGGGCGGGCTTAAAACCTGGGAAGGAGGAGCCACTAACCTCCACCAGCTGGAACAGCTGAGAATGGGTTAACAAAACACAGAACCCCAGTAAGCTCTTTTTGGCACGCTCAATAGCACTCCATTTTGACACATATACATATATATATATTTTGTGGGGGCTCAGGGGTTCCCAAAAAGAGCTTACTGGGGTTCTGTGTTTTGTTAACCCATTCTCAGCTGTTCCAGCTGGTGGAGGTTAGTGGCTCCTCCTTCCCAGGTTTTAAGCCCGCCCCTCCCCACTTCCCTAGTTTGCAAGTGTCTCATTCTGCTGGATACAGACCCACTGTGGTCTTTCTCCCTCCTAATAGAGGTAAATGAGAATTTTAATCCTAATAGAGGTATATTAGTATTTTATCTGGTAGTGTTAGGACTTGCGAACAGGTGTCTGCCTTGACGTGGCTCGCAAGCTTACAACGCTTTGGCCAAAGGGTTAAACTAAATGACCCTATTTCAAGAGAATATATAAGTATTTTACTGTGTATTTCTGTCATGTTGGATGTAGCATTGGGCTTCTCTGTCGTCTGTTGTATACATATGCCACGCTCAATAGCACTCCATTTTGACACATATACATATATATATATTTTGTGGGGGCTCAGGGGTTCCCAAAAAGAGCTTACTGGGGTTCTGTGTTTTGTCAAAACATACAATGCTAAGTATTTTAGTTTTGATTCCTTTTAATCTTCTCTTTTTTTGTTTCTGGATTTTCCTTTTTGATATTTGTTATTTTTAAATTGCCGTTCTGTGAGATTACTGGGAAAGAACCGCTTATCAGGATGCAGCTTCAGTTATTGGCTAACTATTAGATCATTTCACATGAGAGACGATACCCAAGTTATTACTTAATCGATTTCTAGCCGAGTCTTATTGCCCATTATTTAATAGACACTATGGGGCTTATACAATAAAGTGTGTTAGTGCTGTTTCAGCACTACTCTATGGAAAATCCCATTGACATGAATGGCAGTTTCCATTCGTTATTGCTGAGTCGGCACAATCATATGTTATTGAATGTCCATATATATATAAAAAATTACTTTGTGGAATGTGGGGAGATTCTATACTTAACTCTAAGAGAAGTAAATTACTAAATCACTTAAAAAACAACTCAACCATATTATTGCCTTAAAGAAAATAAGTCGTAAAAGGCATTTAAAAAAACTGCTAATGTACTATAATGTGTGCTAAACAATATTTGAAAAAATCACATGTGATAAGTAAAATGGCCTAAACTGTTTGCAAACAATACCCAAATGTGCTAAAGTCTCCGCACCACCACTTCTCAATCCTCTTTGAGTGTATGCAAATTGTATACAGGACGGGATCAGCAAGTAAAAACGATACACACTCAGGTTCCTTTTCAAAGATGTATTGCATAAAATAACCTACCCCTGATGAAGTCCACTAGGATGAAACGCGTAGAGTTTTGAAAGCCTACCTATATGTTGCTGTATACTTGAAAAGGTTATTTTATGGAATACATCTTTGTAAAGCAACCTGAGTGTGCATTGTTTTTACTTGCTGATCCCGCCCTGTATACAATTTGCATACACTCCCATAGAGGATTCACTGTAGCTAGGTGACATCACTATCAGCTGTGAGCCAGAACAGCGCAGGAACGTGACCTACTGTGGGAGGTGACTGCGGACTGAATGGAGAAGTGGTGGTGCGGTGACGCCGAGACGGAGCAGCACTGAAAGAATATACACTGGGAAGCGACTGCTGATCTAACGGAGAGACAGTGATGTGGAGAAGCAGAGACGTAGCAACACGGAAGAAGTGTGCATGCCTGTCTGACAACCCAAAGCCCAAAAAACCCTCTGAGGGCCAAAAGCGGAATCCAGAGGCACAGTGCCGTTGGAGGTAAAGAATACAAGTGTAGCCCTCTCTCCCCCTGTGTCAGGGCGACTACGTGTGCTGCTATACCTGTGTGGCAAACAGGATCCTCCGCCACTGGGGAGCCTGGGGTGTATGTATATATACTAAACAGTGCCTCCACCTGAGAAGGATCCTCACATAGTAGGATAGCCCCTCCCAAGACAATATGCCCAATAATACACACACAGAGTATGGGGAACAGTATTTACTGGGAGGTAATAAACAATGACAACAATAGGAACAGCAATAGACATAGAGTTGTGTGAAAAAGAAAGTACACACTCTTTGAATTCTATGGTTTTACATATCAGGACATAACAATCATCTGTTCCTTAGCAGGTCTTAAAATTAGGTAAATACAACCTCAGATGAACAACAACACATGACATATTAAACCGTATCATGATTTATTTAACAAAAATAAAGCCAAAATGGAGACGCCATGTGTGAAAAACTAAGTACACCGTTACTGCTTCCATACGAATTAAGATGCTAAGTAGCAGACAGGTGCTGATAATCAAATGCCCTTGATTAATTGATCATCAGCAAGTGTGACCATCTCTATAAAAGCTGAAGTTTTAGCAGTTTGCTGGTCTGGAGCATTCAGGTGTGTGTTAACACAATGCCAAGGAGGAAAGACATCAGCAATGATCTCAGAGAAGCAATTGTTGCTGCCCATCAATCTGGGAAGGGTTATAAGGCCATTTCCAAACAATTTAAAGTCCATCATTCTACAGTGAGAAAGATTATTTAAAAGTGGAAAACATTCAAGACAGTTGCCAATCTTCCCAGGAGTGGACGTCCCAGCAAATTCACCCCAAGGTCAGACCGTGCAATGCTCAGAGAAATTGCAAAAAAAAATAGAAAAAGACTGAACAAGTATGGTTTGTTTGGAAGGGTTGCCAGGAGAAAGCCTCTTCTCTCTAAAAAGAATATGGCAGCACGGCTTAGGTTTGCAAAGTTGCATCTGAACAAACCACATGACTTCTGGAACAATGTCCTTTGGACAGACGAGACCAAAGTGGAGATGTTTGGCTATAATGCACAGCGCCACGTTTGGCGAAAACCAAACACAGCATATCAACACAAACACCTCATACCAACTGTCAAGCACGGTGGTAGAGGGGTGATGATTTGGGCTTGTTTTGCAGCCACATGACCTGGGAACCTTGCAATCATTGAGTCGACCTGAACTCCTCTGTATACCAAAGTATTCTAGAGTCAAATGTGAGGCCATCTGTCCGACAGCTAAAGCTTGGCCGAAATTGGGTCATGCAACAGGACAATGATCCAAGCACACCAGCAAATCTACAACAGAATGGCTGAAAAAGAAAAGAATCAAGGTGTTGCAATGGCCCAGTCAAAGTACAGACCTCAACCCAATTGAAATGCTGTGGCTGGACCTTAAGAGAGCTGTGCATAAACAAATGCCCACAAACCTCAATGAACTGAAGCAACGTTGTAAAGAAGAGTGGGCCAAAATTCCTCTACAATGATGTGAGAGACTGATAAAGTCATACAGAAAATGATTACTTCGAGTTATTGCTGCTAAAGGTGGTTCTACAAGCTATTGAATCATAAGGTGTACTTGGTTTTTCACACATGGCTTCTCCATTTTGGCTTTATTTTTGTTAAATAAATCATGACACGGTGTAATATGTCATGTGTTGTTCATCTGAGGTTGTAGTTAACTAATTTTAAGACCTGCTAAGGAACATATGATTGTTATTATGTCCTGATATGTAAAACCATAGAATTCAAAGAGAGTGTACTTTTGTTTTCACACAACTGTATATGTATACCAACCAGCAGAATATCCCCACAGTACTTGGGTGCAGGGGCTCTAGTGTTCCAGTGTCTAGACCCCAATGGGATACAGTAAATGGCAGGAAGAATACAACACTGTACGCATGCGCGCGAAAATGTTGCTTAGTGACAGCTGGGTGCCGAAAAGCGCCGTAAAAACGGAACTAGCGCCAAATGTAAAGGGAGTAGGTATGCATTGTGAAGCGCCGTATTAGCGGAACACCGGAAAGCGAAGCACTGAAAAGCGGGGCCTTCCTGTATAGCCCATCATAGATAGAATGAGATTGTCTCACTTTTCTCTTATCATTAACTTTCTGTTTACCAATCTTCCTTTACCATTGTTTGTTTGGGATAAGTGAGATGTACTCACATATCATAATATGACCTTTACCATTGTGTAATTCTATTTGTAATTTTAGATATATATTGCTCCCTTTTTTTGAGTGATATGATAGGCTGCCTGCTGTCCAATCAGATGCCGAGTTAGCGATTATCCACCAATGAGATGTGATTTAGAATATTTAAGGGAGAGAAGTCAGGAACCAATTATATGACTCCTGACGAAGCGGATGATGCAAAACGCGTAGAGTCAACGCAAGGAGCTTGAAGACACACACCCTACCTCACCAGCTGCACTGGGAATCCTCCTGCATTCACTCGAGACGAGCGCCGCGGACCGGAAGTTACGCGACGGGAGAGAGTTCCAAGCGGAGGTGGGGGTGAGAGCCCAACAAGCTGAACTCGCTTTTATTATGTGTCTGTATTTTGTGTTTAAATTCTAAGCTCAATTCTACGAGTTTATTAGATAAAGATTTCTTCTTAAATATATTGGTTTGCACTATATCTGATTTCTCTCCACATCTCACGACACACGACCCCTGCATACCCTGAGGGATATCCCCATTTTGAAGGAAGACCCATCCATTGGAAAAAATACATAATTGCCATTGTTTTGGAGAGGCTTTTATTGATTTGAAAAATACAGGCATACCCCGGTTTAAGGACACTCACTTTAAGTACACTCGCGAGTAAGTACATCTCGTTCAATAGGCAAACGGCAGCTCACGCATGCGCCTGTCAGCACGTCCTGAACAGCAATACTGTCTCCCTACCTGTTCCGAAGCTGTGCGCAAGCGGGGAGACTATAGAGCCTGTTACACATGCGTTATTTACATCAGTTATGCACGTATATGAGGATTGCAGTACAATGCATCGATTTGTGGGAAAAGGTAGTGCTTCACTTTAAGTACATTTTCACTTTACATACATGCTCCGGTCCCATTGCGTACGTTAATGCGGGGTATGCCTGTACCTCCAGTTCAGGAATTTCACCTGGTTCAGACGTTATCACACTATATTATCTATTTATTTTCCACATATTTTCGACGTATTGCGCTCCCCGATCAACGCTGTACAAAGATGGCCGCCGCAACTCTAGATACTATCTGCGCATGCGCGAACCTTGTCTGCGCATGCGCGCGTACAAACAAAATGGTGGCACCCTCGGCGGAGCACCGGTGACCCGCTCGCTAGCTCACAATCTCCCTGCAGCAACCACACAGCCGTCCCCCTCATGTAGCCCGGAAGTAAGAGGGGGACCTGGCTACACAAGTTTTCCCAATGGAGAGGCACACATTTACCATTAGCTGCAAGTAGCGTGACTGATTACCAAAGGTAACGTTTCTGGGGGCTACAGAGGCAACAACTCTGAGACGCTAATTCCTAACCAGCACAATCAGAGAACATTCCTACACATCCTTATCACACACTGTTACTAAGTGAGCAGTAACTGCAAGTGCCGTACTCTTTGAAGTTATAGATCATTGGACATTTCTATTTCTTCCAGGACTTTAATCAGGACTTTTGTACTCACCATATTTCCACAGTTCGGTCCTTCCATCATTAGGTTACTTTCACTCTCAGTCTATTCTATCTTGCGCCGCATGTTACATTTATCTTACATATCTATATTCTAGGGACGGATTGCACCTCAATGAAGAGGGATCTTCTGTGCTAGGGGGGAGAATGCTAAAAAGTTTGGAGGAGATTTTAATCTAGGATGGAGGGGGGAGGGGAATGAAACAGATAATGAACTAAATGGAATAGATGAGGATACAAGGTGGTATGGAGGTAGAATGGGGGCAAGTGCAAGTTTGACAAGCAGTGAGATACCCATAGTAAATAGAGATAATACTAGAAAACTTCTAAAGACTAAACCAAGTGGGAGCAGAAAGGAAGGAGCAGATAAGATAATAGTACATGCTGAAAAAAAACTTAAATGCATGCTTGCTAATGCAAGAAGCCTGACAGATAAAATGGGGGAGCTTGAATTAATAGCTACAAGGGAGCAGTATGATATCATAGGCATTACTGAAACATGGTGGGATGAAACTCATGACTGGACAGTTAATTTAAAGGGGTATTCTCTTTTTCGGAAGGATCGAACAAATAGAAGGGGAGGTGGAGTATGTCTATATGTTAAACCAGATCTAAAACCTATTATAAGGGCTGATGTCTATGAAGGGAATGATGAAAATGTAGAGACCTTGTGGATAGAAATTAGCAGTGGAGGTAAAAGTATAAAGAAAATGTTTGTGGGAATATGCTATAAACCACCAAATATCTGTGAGATCGAGGAAGCTAAAATACATTTGCAAATGGAGAAGGCATCAAAACTGGGTCATGTTTGCATAATGGGGGATTTTAATTATCAAGACATAGACTGGGGCAATGAGATTAGCGTTACAACAAAAGGAAACAGGTTTTTGGGGGTGCTTAAAGATAATTATATGACCCAAATTATTGAGGAACCAACCAGGAGAGGGGCAGTTCTGGATTTGGTCATATCAAACAATGTAGAAGTAATAACAAATATTCAAGTCCTGGAACATTTGGGTAACAGTGATCATAACATGGTCTCATTTTAAATAAATTATCAAAAAACAGATTACTTGGGTTCAACAAAGACTTTAAACTTTAGAAAGGCAGATTTTAATAAACTGAGGTCTAATCTAGTAGTAATACAATGGGGTGATGTTTTTGCAGGGAAAAATGTAGAAGATAAATGGGCAGTCTTTAAAACCTTGTTAGAAAAGCACACTTATCAGTGTATACCCTTGGGTAATAAGTATAAAAGAAATAAGTCAAAACCAATGTGGCTAAATACACAGGTAGGGGAGGAAATGGACAAGAAGAGGAAGACGTTTAGATTCTTTAAGTCAGAAGGGACAGAGACATCGTATCAGAATTATAAGGAATGTAACAAAAATTGCAAAAGGGCAATCAAATTAGCAAAAATGGATAATGAAAAAAGGATTGCAATAGAAAGTAAGATCAACCCTAAAAAGTTCTTTAAGTACTTTAATAACAAAAAAACGAGAAAAGAAAATATACAGTAGCGACATCTTTTATCACACTAAATGCCGGCGGCATGCCGGGATCTACCCCAGCTGCCGCCAGTAATAACCGCGCGCCGCCGCGTTTCCCCCACACACCCCCCTCCACTTCGCGCGCAATTTACCCCCCCTTCCGGACCCCGAACCCGGCTTCTGCTCTGCCCCTCTGCTTCCCCGCACCCCCGCTTACCTTAATTTCATCTCCAGGGGTGTCGGGGAAGCCGGGGAAGATGGGGAAGCCGGGCGCGCATGTGACTGTGACGTCACAGTGCGCCACCACGCGCCGTGGCTACCCGCTTCCCAGACGCATGCAGCCGGCGGCTTTTACTCGAATAAAAGCTGCCGCTGCTGTAGGACCCTTTCAGTGTGAGATGGGTAGGCAGATTATTGGAGATAAGGAAAAAGTTGAGGTATTAAACAAATTCTTTGCCTCTGTGTTTACCAGGGAAGAATCAAGTTCAATAGTAGTGCCGCAGGAGGAAGCCACAACCTCCATATTAATGACCAATTGGTTAACTGAGGAAGAAGTTTATAAGCGACTTGAAAAAATTAAAGTAAATAAGGCACCTGGCCCCGATGGCATACATCCAAGAGTTCTCAAGGAGTTAAGCTCAGTAATAGCAAAACCATTATATTTAATATTCAAGGACTCCATTTCCACAGGCTCAGTACCACAAGATTGGCGTAAAGCAGATGTGGTGCCTATATTTAAAAAGGGAGCTAGATCACACCCGGGGAATTACAGACCTGCAAGCCTGACTTCAATAGTAAGGAAACTACTTGAAGGTTTAATACGGAATAATATTCAGGAATACCTAATGGAAAACAAAATTATTAGTAATAGTCAGCATGGATTTATGAAGGATAGATCTTGCCAAACTAACCTTATTTGTTTCTTTGAGGAGGTAAGTAGGAATTTAGACCAGGGTAATGCAGTTGATGTGGTCTACTTAGATTTTGCAAAGGCTTTTGATACGGTTTCACACAAGAGGTTGGTGTATAAAATAAAGAAAATTGGACTCAGTAATAATATATGCACCTGGATTGAAAACTGGTTAAAGGACAGACAACAGAGGGTTGTCATAAATGGAACTTTTTCAGGTTGGGCTAAAGTCGTGAGTGGAGTACCTCAAGGATCGGTACTGGGACCCCTGCTTTTTAACTTGTTTATTAATGACCTTGAGGTTGGGATCGAGAGCAAAGTCTCCATCTTTGCTGATGATGCTAAATTGTGTAAGGTAATAGAATCAGAGCAGGATGTAATTTCTCTTCAGAAGGACTTGGAGAGACTGGAAATGTGGGCAGGTAAATGGCAAATGAGGTTTAATACAGATAAATGTAAGGTTATGCATTTGGGATGCAAGAATAAAAAGGCGACTTACAAATTAAATGGAGATATATTGGGGGAATCCTTGATGGAGAAGGATTTAGGAGTGCTTGTAGACAGCAGGCTTAGCAATAGTGCCCAATGTCATGCAGTAGCTGCAAAGGTAAACAAGATCTTATCTTGCATCAAACGGGCAATGGATGGAAGGGAAGTAAACATAATTATGCCCCTTTGCAAAGCGTTAGTAAGACCACACCTTGAATATGGAGTACAATTTTGGGCACCAATCCTAAGAAAAGACATTATGGAACTAGAGAGAGTGCAGAGAAGAGCCACCAAATTAATAAAGGGGATGGACATTCTAACTTATGAGGAGAGGCTAGCTAAATTAGATTTATTTACATTAGAAAAGAGGCGTCTAAGAGGGGATATGATAACTATATACAAATATATTCAGGGACAATACAAGGAGCTTTCAAAATAACTATTCATCCCATGGGCAGTACAAAGGACTCGGGCCATCCCTTAAGGTTGGAGGAAAGGAAATTTCACCAGCAACAAAGGAAAGGGTTCTTTACAGTAAGGGCAGTTAAAATGTGGAATTCATTACCCATGGAGACTGTGATGGCAGATACAATAGATTTGTTCAAAAAAAGGTTGGACATCTTTTTAGATGGGAAAGGTATACAGGGATATACCAAATAAGTATACATGGGAAGGATGTTGATCCAGGGATTCATCCGATTGCCAATTCTTGGAGTCAGGAAGGAATTAATTTTTCCCCTTAATGGGGTTTTTTGTTTGCCTTCCTCTGGATCAATAAGTAAGTATAGATATAGAATAAAGTATCTGTTGTCTAAATTTAGCATAGGTTGAACTTGATGGACGTACGTCTTTTTTCCACCTCATCTACTATGTAACTATGTAACTATGTAACTATCTTGGGTTTTCTGTGTTAAAACCAAACTTTGTGGCAACATAATAGAATCTATATAATTAACCCTCGCTTCTCTGCGCACTTAATATATTTTTGATATATATATTTTTTTTTTGATATATATATTTTATATACACACACACACGCATGTATAAATACAGTATCTACACAAAACACATACATATACTTGTGCACACATACAGTAAGTGTATGCACCATATACACATAAAATATATACCCACATACTCCAAAAAATCTACCCTTCCTAACATACAGTAGGATCAAGGAGAGAAGTTCAATGGTTTTTCCATGTGCAGGCTATGTACGGGGAGACCAGGGGAGGCGCAGCAACTGGGAAATCAGGCTGCTCAGTGGCACCCTCTTGCCTGAAGCAGTTACTGCTACATACTGGACACCTCACCTACTGCAGCACTCAGCGGGTACAGTCTGCCCTAATATTTAGTACTCAAACAGGCCCGGGGGGGGAAAGTCCCCCTCCACCCCTGACCATTTCAAACTAAACCTAGTAAAACTAAGAGTCAAATTTCTTAAATTATGAATCTTCTATAGAGACAATATCAGACCAGGAAGGATTAAAGAGGCACTCCAGGCGACATTTTTTTTTGTGTTCCTGCGATTCTTACATCCGTAGTAGGTGCTGCCGGTAGGAATCCTGCCTGTATTCCCAACATGGCGGTTTAAAAGTTCTGCGTCCTGTGGGCCAATAGGAAGCCGCGATGTCATACCTTGTGTCTTCCTATTGACGCGGGACCTTTAACTGCGCAGAGATGCCGGCAGCACCTACGGAGGTATCTCAGGAATCAGGTGGTCCCCAGAGCTGAACTTAACACAGTTCAGCTCCTGAGACGCCCTGCTTCCAAAAATATATATATATATTTAAATAGTATCGCCAGGAGTGCTCCTTTAAGATATACCAATATCATATATATACCAAAGGGAGAAATAAGCGAGTCAAATAAATGGTAATCTCTGCTTAAATTCCTATTCCTTTGTTAACTTTCTGGAATAATCTTACTTCTTATTTTTGTGTGAATTTTACATTTGTTATATTACATACAGAGGATACATTATTAATAAAAAAAACAATAATAATTAAATCTCATCCTTGGTATTTAAAAGTGGTAAACTGGAACCTGGAAAGGGTTTAATATCCGTCTTCTTTCGTGTGATGTCACTGTGTATATTGAGCAGGATCTGCCCTATCTTCCGCAAAGACACCCACACCTTCTGGGTCCTTTAACCCTTTTACCGGGAGGCGTGGGTTAGAGGTGATGGACACACTTAGCTGACATACATTGTCTTTGGAGAGGACCTACTGAACGGAATCATTTGACTTGTTTCCAAAGAAACCACAAATGCTTGTTTTTAGGATGAGTAACTTAGTTTAATGAAGTCAGTTACACTGTTAGGTTGTTTCCAAACTTAGTTTATGTGAACTGTCTCCTTAAACTGACCTTTTCCCTTTTTGCTTCTTATGAAAAAGAACATCATTTATTTAATATAGTTCAGCTTTTTTTCTAAATTGTACCAGTGGAGCTCGAGTAGTAGTGTTTCTTAAATTCATCAAAACAATCTTGCTTTGTTCTGAAATCAAATAGTTCTATGCCAAAAGAAAAGCAAGCTGGCTTGATCATTGCTTTGTGTTTATACAATCTTTTGTTGTCCAGACAGCAGGAGCTTTGCTTTCATCATCAATGCGTAAAATTTTACACCCTCCCCTCAACATGGTTACTTACTCACTTTGTTTTTGTTCAACAAATTAATTATTTATGTATTGATTTATCTTAGAAGAGAAGGTTGAAGGGAGTTTATCTCAGACAAAGGAAAAATAGCCTTTGCGTATATATTTGCATAACAAGTTTTAAGGGGACATTTTTTTAAAGTACACATACATTATAACAGAATGTGTGACTAAATACAAAAAGTGAAGGCATTTGTGTGTGTGTATGTATGTATGTATGTATATACTGTATGTAGCACACTTTACCCCACCCTATGGGAGATATGGTGACTACAGTGTGTGTGGTGCGTGACCTGTGGCTCACAGAAGGCCTGAACCTCTGCCACTGGGAGCCTGTGGTGTATCTGATTCTTAGGGTGACAGCGCCTCCACCCATAGGGGATCCCGACTTTGCAGGATGAACCCTTACAGGAACAATAATAATATACGCACACAAATATAAATATATGCTAACAACCTTTACTAAACACAATAATCTTGGTACCCTGTACCCCACAGTAATATAACCCCCAATCTGATACCAACAGAGAATGTCCTCAGAGTACATTGGGTGCCAGGCACCAATTCCCTGATTTCCCTTTTTCCCAAAGTTAGGGCCTACCCAAAGTGTTGGAGATAGCGCTATCCCATGGAGTGTTAGTGCACTTGGTTAGGTACCTGCCCGGGGCTCCAGCACCCAGGTATTGCAGAATGACAAAGAGGATCCGTCTAATCCAATGTTGTCATCCGCGATGGCGTCCGCCTCCACGTGGGGTGAATTCCGGCGTGGATAATATCACCTTACCATCTTTACCTCGTAGCTGGTTTGGTCCCAGACCACAGGCCGCAGTCACCGCGTGGCGTCTCTCTGGTGCTGTACATGACTATATGCAGCTACTGAAGAAAGGTCCCTGACTATGGGCTTTCCCTATAGCAGCCACAAGCTACAGTGAGTCGGGGCCTATCTTGGGCCTAAGAGGAAGGCTCTGGCCTAGTCTAGGGGAGCACTGCTCCCTGGACAATACCTGCTCCTCAGAGGTCCCTCTTCCGACTGGCGTGCCAAATGTATCAATAGAGGTGCAGGGGAAATACTGTAGCCCTATTGGCTGTGCTTGTTCACATGCCCGGCAGCCCCAGTGCATGCTGGGTGTTGTACTTCCCCTGCGAAGTATTTGCTGCAATGGCCGCCGCTTGCAAGGCCTGCTGCGTAAAACACAAAAGACATACCACACCGCTCACTCATATTGGATAGATAAATTTGTAATAATGTTGTTTTACTAATGTCTATTTATGACATAAATGGGTGCTACCTATGTACAATGGTTAATAGTATTAACAATTGAATGAAGGTTGTGACTCATCACAAGATCACTCACAGAAGGTACATTTATGGTGCACATCACACTAAGAATTTTTTATTATTATTGTTTTGTGAATATATACAGTGAAACACCTCGGTGAAAAAGTGAAAAAATAAAATATAATTAAAACTAACACGTGGTATTTTTGTAACTGATTCCTACTCACTTATGTAGTAATGATGGTAATATGACTTACATAATACTCTGGGATATGGTTATTTGTCTTGAACCAGAAAATTACCTCCTGCTCAAATTCATAAATCAAGAGTATCACCCACAGTAAATAATTAATGAAGTCTCACAGTCAAAAATATTAACTTCTATCAGTGCCCCTGCACATACCAGGATGAATAATTCATATAATCAACCAAAACAATACATGAGCTGGCATCCATGCAGACTGCAGAGTCATTGATAAAGAATCCTATCTCAGAGGTATGGTTGCATAATCAATAAGGGGATTCCCTGAACAACTAAGCTACCATATGAAAGCTGTTTGAGACCAAACAGCACAGCTCTAACATCGCTGTCAAATTGTACTAGGGAGTCCCTGTAGCTAGTTATAAATTCATGTGCCTTGCAACAAAAACTCTCTGAGAATAAATATGAGGATACTTAGCTAATCGTAGCCTGAACTCTGCGTCTGTCACGGTACACGGCACTCCAAATACATCCTGCACACATGCAGAGGCACTGGCAGTTCCGGAATCAGCTACTCCACGTGTTTTGACGTCACCACGTCACTGAGTCCACGCCCCTGCGCATGCGTGAGGAGTAGCAAGATGGCCGCCACACTTGGGACCCCACTGGGGAACCTGTCTGCGCATGTGTGATACGTCCTGCAAAATGGTGGTGCCCTGCAAAGGGAGCCGCCGGCGATCCGATCGCCTCTCCTAGCTACCGCTGGCACCGCTCACCCTGCAACACTCCCGCACTCGCCGGATTCATCCTCCGCCACAGCGGAGATAAAGGTGCTTACTGAGGACCAGGGGGAACCCAGGATTTATATATATATATATATATATATATATAAATATATATATATATATATATATATATATATATATATACACATTGCAAATGTTAAAGAGTTAGTACAGTACATAATCAAGTCTTACTTGTCATACAAATCCACGTGAAGGTCGTGGTGAAGTCTGCCACTACTCTTTATTAACTCTATGGCCAAGTAAAGATTGCTATATTGCTAACTTGTCTGGTTCCAAAATTGGACGGACATGGTGTGGTGCTAAAGGTCCTAGATTTGAATTGGGAAAGTGAGCAAACTGGAACTTGGAGACGTCCATTTGTCTTTCTGAGCGTAAGGCTCCGAACATTAAGTTGTAAGCTATTTGGAGCGAGTATTCATTGTACCTGGAAATTCCATCATCAGAAATGCTGCACTGTATCTCACCATTAGTATGTGGAATAGTAAATCATTAGGCAGCAGCAGTGGGAACATTTATTATTGGTAAGCAGGTAAAGGAGTAACATACAGTAGGGCCCACTGATACTTCTTTTTTGAAAAGAGGTCACGGATTCTCGAATTCTGCTTAAAGCAGAGTTGAACGCCATTTATTTTTTTTTGCATTTTCTTTTACTTTAAGAGATCTTGCCCTTTCCAACACAGTTTTTCTTTGTAAATGTTATCCTCTGTTCAGGAGATAATACATGTTTTAAATATTAAGTGCCCGGGAGGTTAAAATAGAACTGTCCCCAGAGCTCATTCCAGTGTAAGGTTACCAAGTTAACCTCAAGCTAGATATTAAGAAAATTGTAATTTTTAGCACTAAAAAAAAACATTTAAAAAGAGCAGGACATGCTCGGGGGGCAAGATACTAACATTATAGGAGTTAAACGCCTAAAATGGTTTCTGAGGGGATGGTTTCTGTTTTAAGATTGGTTTTGATAAAGATCACTTTGTGAAACATGCCGTTCTCCTTTCATCAAAATAAAATCCTATATAAGCAGGTTTGCATTTTTATGCTCGCCTTTAGGACACTGCCCCATGTTTAAACTATTTGAATGAGTTCCTTGGCAAGATGTTTAGAATGCTTAACAAGACATTCTTAGTAGCTGAATCCTCCTGTTTTAAAGATGTGTCCAGTGCAAGCTGCCATACACAGCACATTCTAGTAATGCCATGGAATGTTTTTTGCCTCCTAGGCCATTATTCTATAAACTGCGACAGCGCCATCGAACTAAGGGCCCATAAACGTCAACGGGGATTTCTGTGTCATAAAATCACAGTTTATAGAATAAGGGCCATAGAAGTGGCTGCACATGTTAATCTGAAGGTGAATGTAAGAAGGAACGGTAAAATGCAAAGGACTCCGTCCTACGCTTTCACCATCAGAACGTATTCTTTCTAGACACTTACCGCCCCCTCCACAAAGGTGCATTTAAATTGTAGTGCTACTGCAAAAGGAACAGACTGTTTTATAGTCAAAGGCATTTCACCAGATAATGCTTACATTGTAGAATTCTAGTGCTAGCATAGCATTGGGATTTTCCATATACATAAGGCGGGCTCACTATTTTACAATATTTAGCACACCAGATGATGGTCTAGCACAGGGGTGCACAACTCCAGTCCTCATGATACCCCCTCCCCCCAACAGGTGAGGTTTTAAAGGATATCCCCGCTTCAGCACAGGTGGTTCATTCAGTGGCTCAGTCTTCCAACATTTACAATTGTTTTTTTTGAGAACTTGTTTCAAACATTTTCAAAAAGTCAGAGCACACTGTAAGCAAATTTTTTTTTCGGACATCTCTAATCCTAACAGCAATCCTGGATTACCCCAAATGTAACAATCAGTCAGAAGTCTTTAAAGTATGAAATGCTTTTTTTGATCAATGCTGATCTAATTGGCACTTATTTTACCATTCTCAATGGCTGGGAGGTAACAGCCTCACTTTTATAGCCAATAGAAAGGTGCAGCATCCCCGGCTTTATAATAAGACGCCTGTCAGTTGAGAATTGGTTTTGGATGGATTGCTGCTTTAAACAGGATCAGGCAAAAAGAGCAATGTTTCCCCGAATTGAAAACAAATGAAGGATTCCCCAATGAGTTACATGATCATCAGGAGAAGTGAAAATACAGGCTATTTATAGAAGAAAAACACGACGGTCAGTGACTTGGAAATGCAACTTTGAATAAATTGAATGAAGTACAGAAACATCGGTTAACTAACGTGACGTCAATGTTAAAATCCAGTATACAGCGTTGAACTTAAAGGGAAATCTTAACATTACTGCCATTCTATTGTACATAACAGCACCAGTACAGACAGTGACCTTTGCGCAATACTGACAATGGTCTTAGTGGTCTACAGCAGGGGTGCGTAAACTGGTGGGCGCTAGATTTTCTGGGGGGCGCGGCAGTTAGAGGTCCCGCGCTCTCCCCCCAGGCATTTAAATACAATGCCGGGGGACCGTGCTAGGCCTCCATAGCACACTTGCCTTCCCTTCCAGCGACGCGTTGTCATGGTAACCCGGCGTCAAATGATGCCGCGGGGTCACGTGACATCACGTTACCATGGCACATGATGTCACGTGACCCTGTGTGTTATTTGACGCCGGGGCTGAGCAGGTGGGGTGAGGGTGGGAGGTTTCGCGAGGCATTGAGTAGAGCAGGCAGGGTTGCGCACAGGGAAAGGTTTGTGCACCCCTGGTCTACAACAGGGGTGCTCAACTCCAGTCCTCAAGTGCCCCCCCAACCCCACACAGGTCAGGTTTTCAAGATGTAGCTGCTTCAGCACAGGTGGCTAAATCAGTCTCTGCTTCAGCACAGATGGCTCGATTAGTCCCTTCATCAGCACAGGTGGCTCAATCAGAGGCTCAGTCTTTGACTGAAGCAGGGAGCGGCTGATTGAGCCACCTGTGCAGAAGATGGTGGGGTGGGGTGGAAAGCTTGAGGACTAGAGTTGAGCCTTTCTGAGCTACAAGATAAGATACGTTAGTTAAACAAGAAGAAGCGGATATCCATTGACATAAATGTGAGAGGGGAGTTCCTACTCTGCAGAATAATCTTGGTAATCTATAATGACATTTGTTATAATGGTGGCCATGCGGGATTGAGAAATACCTTTTTCTGATATAATAATAAAGCAAGAGGGTTTTGACTTATTAGTCCCAATTACCTTTTCCAGGAACAGTTAGATACCCCCAAGTTTTATATTGCACACGGCCATACCTTGTTGCCTTATCATTTTGATCACAACATATGATCAGCTTTTGCCATATAATAAGGAAGGGT
Source organism: Ascaphus truei (assembly GCF_040206685.1). NCBI lineage: Eukaryota > Metazoa > Chordata > Amphibia > Anura > Ascaphidae > Ascaphus > Ascaphus truei. The sequence continues at coordinate 99,524,385 of NC_134488.1, forward strand.
GGTGTTAGGACAGTGACGATCTGATTTAAGAGTTTAGGCTTAGTCGCAAAAATAGCACGGTGGTAAAGTAGATCATTCTACGCCATCGCTATTTCAGATCGCAATGTAGAGTTCAGCGCAACAAAGTCAAACTGTTTTTAAAATATTATAATGAGGTAATAGATAAGCGCCATTGGCCATGTGTAATTTTTATGTCTGCGCAATCCTATATCTGTGTAAACATTGCGTTCATATTGAATAATTACGGCAGCTTCACTTTAGTGCTTTAGGAAGTGAATACACACCCTGTAAATAGTTATTCTCTTCAGTCATCAACAAGTCTGGATAGCAGAAGCGAGCTCTGCCACATCATGACAGAGGAAAGTAGAAGCCAGCACGTGGACAGGAAAAGTAAGCACACATTTAATAGAAAGTCAACAAGCTCATTCTGGAGCATCAAGATAAGCTCTTTGGAAAGGCCTCTATGAGAACCTCAGGGGCAGAGAACATAGCAATGAGGAAAACTGTCAACAGGAAAGTCCATTCCATAGTACTGCACTGTGGAAGAGCTAAAAAAAAAAGATGACTTGACTAAAGGCATAGACTCAAAGAAAAGCTGATTTCTACAAATATGCTGCAGGTACAGAAGGAGGTCCTCCCTCTGATGTGGAGTGCACACCTTTGAAGAAGAGGGTCATGGACACCTTCAACATGGGCCTAATACAATGGAGTTGGATCCATTGACACTGGTGCTGCTAAGAAAGGTAGGCTAAATCTTTTACACACTCTACACATACACTACCAACTTCATTACTTCAAGGATGGCAATACATTCCCACTCGCTCAAACTAGATGGCACCATCAACTTACAATGAATGTGCCTAATTTTTGTTAGTCTAGCCACTTTCTTAAATGACAATGTTTGCCAAGTGTTGCCTTGAAAAGTAATTTGCCTTTTAGAGCATATTGAGAGTCTTCCTCTGTCACGTAGGCCTTTGTTGCAGACTCTAAACGTCTGATTTACAGGTTTTTCCTTAGGGAACCATGTTTTTTTAGACAACTCTAGAAACATTCTATTATGGATATCATAAACTGTATGGTGCTGCCTAGTTGGTTTCAAAAACATGCTTTATTAGAGGGCATCTGAGGATTTCTGTGGAAATGTCTTGTTTATGGTTTTGAAGATATTTTTAATTTGTAACTAAGAATTGTGTCTTGTGCAAACACAAGGTGTTTGCACAATGTTTGGCAAGGTGTACAGTATGCCTTATTTGTGTTTTGTAATAGAGAATCTAGTCGGACAAAGAAGTCTTTTGTGAAAGTGCACAGTGCACCATTTGAGTTTTGTAAAGCAAGTTTGAACAAGATATAGTGTAAAAGAATTGCACTTACAAGTAAAGAATTGGTGAATGACAATCTCTTGTCCTTCGTCCTTCCTCCATTGTATCGCCGACTTCTGCCTCAAGTTCCTCCATACCCTCAGGTCCATCAATTTATATTCCAGCTATCATTCCCCCACTCACGGCTAATCCGTTAACGTGATGCGTTGCGTTATCACTAGGGCACTATTTTACCATAGGACCATAGAAAACAATGCCAAAGAAAATAACTCATGCTGTTCTGTCCCAAATTCACTGTGGCAAGTGAGTGGAGACAGGCAGCTTAACTCAATCTCATATGCCAAGCAAGGGGAAGCTTCTTATTTGCTGAAGTGTTAATTGGGCACAACACAGAAATAAAAAGGGGAAAAAGTACTGAGGAAACAATGTGGGATGGGAACAAGGAATGGAAAGGGGGGCTAGATTGGCAAATGGGAAGGTACTAAGTATAGGGATAGGTAAATAATATTGACTTTACCAAGGGATAGGTAAGGTGTAACTAGTCACAATGGCTGCAGGGTTAAAAGAGAGTCTGCTTTCCTGTGCAAGCAGGAACAAGACATGGGCTGTACCAAATAGCAGGGGGAGGATGGGTATCCCAACTCACCGAAGAGCAAAGGGGAGTTCCTAAGGCTAACGTTTCAGAAGGCCAAAAGGTGCTCTCTATGGTAGAAGTATGGGCCTGGTTGTAGCGTATCTCCATAAGTGCAACTGGATTGAAAAAAAGTGTTAAGAGCTAAGGCCTTAGGGAGTAGGCCTTATCACCTGTAAAGGACTGGGGGAAACTGAACCTTAATTGTGGGGTGAATAGTAGAAATGAGAAGTAGTAAGGTGTAATATTTGAAAAGTCCACTTACCAAAAAGTAATTCCATATGCAGTTGTTTAGCCTTCAGTGGGTCGGAAATGGTGGAGTGGTGAACAATTAAGGGACCATGGGTGCAGCCAGGGTATTTAGCAACCTGATAATGAGAAGTGAAGCATCCCAAAGATCAGGACAAAAATGGAATGGTAGAGTTTCCTGTTTATGCACAGGACTTCCCTCTGTGGAGGCACTGGTGCCATGTGGGTGCAGTCCCACAAGATTTGGGAAGTGAGCAAATAAAATTGTGTTACATCATTCATAGCCTGTTGATCTAAAGGGAACTTATATTTTCATTTTAAAGAACAAAGCCCTCAATAACCTGCTTTAGAATAGAATGTTGATAAATAATGTTCATAATGATATTAGGTGTTAACTCTGTATTAGTAGAATCAGGTAAACAAGGTTAACCCGTCAGGTGCGTCAGAACATGGCAAAGCAGCCGCTGCGTATGTGTAAAAGCTATCACGAGGTAAGTGACGACACAGTGTGAAGGATATGTACTCTCTCTCTGCAACTGGCCCTACCTTTGGGCATCAAATGTATTGCTCCGGTACAACTCACTGTTCTGTAGACTGTGTCTCGATCCTCCAAATGATGCGTGTTGCACCGCCAACCCTCCCGCAACTGCACCGTCGCGGAGGGCGGTCACCTGACCGGCGGTGATGTCATCAGGAAGTGCTGCAGCTGCCCGGCGTGCTACCCGGCAATGAAGTACAGGAGATCTCTCCAGCAGGAGATAGAAACGGGGCACAGCCGTAAAGCAGTCAAGGATGGCTTAGGTGGTGACTAAAGGATTTTATTGAACAACAATATACTGCAGAGGATCCATCAGCAGTATACTGTTGTTCAATAAAATCCTTTAGTCACCACCTAAGCCATCCTTGACTGCTTTACGGCTGTGCCCCGTTTCTATCTCCTGCTGGGGAGATCTCCTTAACTCTGTATTATTTCGTCATCATTTTTTAAAGCAGCAGAGTCCCCTTTGGCACAGAATGAATGTGTTCTTAGGTTAGAAGCTGCTATTTATCCAACTCTAAATTGGCAGCTAATAAAAGATAGGTGCAATTTAACGAGTGAATGCCACGTTGAGCTCGTTTAAATAAATTAGGCATAGACACGCCTGCACTGCAACTTATGAACTGTTAAATGAATGTGGCCTAAGCAAACATGGTTTTGTCTTGTGCCTAATTTTGGCCAACTTTTATATAAAATTCTTATTTTTAAACCACCATTTAGCACCTGCCAAATGAGTTTGCGCTACGACTCCACTGTGTTGTTAACCAACTCTAAATAGACTCCCGAGTGTGTAAGTCTCCCTACATGCTTGTTTCTTTGCTAATGTCTATTGGAGTCTGCCTATATTTCATTTAGGTTACTTATTTCTCCACTTTTAATTTTCCAGCTACAAACTATAGACTTGGATACTAGTGAATTTCTGTACCACAAGTCACAATTACCTGAAAATTATGTAAACTTGAGTTGTTTGTGTTGGGAAAAATTGTGCCAGAACATTAAACCAAAGTAAATATAATCTGTATCTAAAGTAAAATAACTTACCTGGTTTTAATTGGATAAATGTGGCAAAAAAAAGCTTTTAAACCCCCAGTCACCATCTCCGTCCCATCCCATATAATTCTATAATCACTACCGATGTAGCAAAACTCACTGCCTCTGGTGCCGCGGTCAAAGAAGCTAAAATCTGCGGCGCTGGAGACCGTGTCTGCCGCGATCGTGCTGCAGGGTCCACCCCCACATGCTTCCAGAAGGGACGCCCCGCACAGGGTTGCCACAACTCCGGGTTTGACCAAGAGACTACGGGTTTCGGCCATGAATCTCGGGCCTACGGGTTTACCTGAAAAATATCCGGGCGGCGGCTTTATCTCCTGGCATCTCCCCATACAAATCCCGTCAACATGGCTGAGCGACGTCAAGTGGTGCCACGTTGCCATGACAAAGGGGCACTATGTGACGTCCCACGACATACCGTTGAGATGACAACGGGGCATCACGTGATGCTTCGGCGCCGTAAGGCGTCCCGTTGTCATGGCAACTTGTGCCATTTTACGTCACAGAGCCATGCTGACTGCACCTTGCAGGGGTAGATGATGCCGGGAGATGCCGCCAGTAAGAGAAATAAATATATAAATAAAATAAATAAATGTAAAAAAAATGATTGCAAAAAGTCTCCGGGTTAGCCTTCAATAGAAGGTGGCAACCCTGCCCCCGCACCATTAAACCATTGTACCATCTGTATCTGGAGATTCTTCTTGATCTCCAAAAAAAAGACCAGAACTCCGTTCCTGTGAGTTCCCCCACAACAAATATCCGCACATGCAATAAATATCTAACATGCAACAAACCAAAGAAATCCTACTGGCTGATGATAAACATTACAGCACACACCAATGCTTTATTATCTGTGCTATTTTAATTTGTGTGCACAAATCAGTCCAATAAAAACAACTGTGCACTGAAATGAGTATAAATGCCAAATGAATCCTTGAATGAAGATCTTGCTATCTATTTTGGGGAGAAGGGGGAGTTATGGAGGTAACACAAAAGAATCCTATTTGAACTCACTATCAGCAATAAATGGCTAGGAAAGATTCAATCCTTGGGAGAAGCCCAGTAGCCGTTCATTAAACATATTAAAATATTTTATTTAACATATATACAAGAAGAAGAAAGCCACCATGTGGCAATAAAATAATAGGGGGTGGTACGAGAAAGGTAAGTAACCAAAATAGTTTTAATACTTTGAACAGGGTGTAATTACCCAATTTCAGATGTCAGGGTGTATACAATGATACGCAGAGGTAATGAAAATGTATGGATGGTTAGTGCATAATATGTGTGTTGGCTGCTTTAAAGGTCATCATATATCCATACAGTAATAATATGTGTCTAACCATTGTACCTATATATATATATATATATATACATATATATATATATATATATATATATATATATATATATATATATATATATATATATATATACTCTATACTGGTAAAGGTATTATTACTGTCAAAACAGCTTGCACCGCTAATAATATAGCTGTCTCTGCGCACTCAGGCCCCCAGCTATGAGTCACTCATGATCCCAAAATCACAACACTATTTATACATATAAATCATAGTGTTCCATTCATTGGCTGCAAAGTATACGTAGAACCGAGAGTATTAGTGATCATGTATAAGGGTCAAGTGCCCCGCTGTTGCGGCATTAAGATGGTAGTATACGACCTGGCATCATATGTTGTTCAAACGGAGCTGACTCGCGCCGTCCCGTACCCGCGCTCCCTGATGACGTCTTGGGTAGTCCCACCTCCGGCCATCTCACGTAAGATGCAATGGATGTGGTCTATGCCACCACTCCCATTACCTTGACAAAGCGCTAGGTAGCGCGAAACGTATGTCGGTTGTTATGACGCCCTTGTTGTGACGTCATCAGGGAGCGCGGGTACGGGACGGCGTGAGTCAGCTCCGTTTGAACAACATATAATGCCAGGTCATATACTACCATCTTAATGCCGCAACTGCGGGGCACTTGACCCTTATACATGATCACTAATACTCTCGGTTCTACGTATACTTTGCAGCCAATGAATGGAACACTATGATTTATATGTATCAATAGTGTTGTGATTTTGGGATCATGAGTGACTCATAGCTGGGGGCCTGAGTGCGCAGAGACAGCTATATTATTAGCGGTGCAAGCTGTTTTGACAGTAATAATACCTTTACCAGTATAGAGTATATATATATATATGTATAGGTACAATGGTTAGACACATGTTATTACTGTATGGATATATGATGACCTTTAAAGCAGCTAACACACATATTATGCACTAACCATCCATACATTTTCATTACCTCTGCGTATCATTGTATACACCCTACATCTCACATCTAAAATTGGGTAATTACACCCTGTTCAAAGTATTAAAACTATTTTGGTTACTTACCTTTCTCGTACCCACCCCCTATTATTTTTATTGCCACATGGTGGCTTTCTTTTTCTTGTATATATGTTAAATAAAATATTTTAATATGTTTAATGAACGGCGACAGGGCTGCTCCCAAGGATGGAATCTTTCCTAGCCATTTATTGCTGATAGTGAGTGCAAATAGGATTCTTTTGGGTTACCTCCATAACCTCCCCCTTCTCCATATATATATATATTACTCCCGTATGCACCCTACCTGTATATAGTAAATCTCATACATTTGGTGAGCGGCAGTTATTTCTCTTTTTGCGTATCTATTTTGGGGGCCTGAGGCACAGGGAGACAAGTTCATGAAGAAATGGCACTGGGGCTTGAGTCGGATTCTCGCATTTCAAAGTCAGTGTCGTTATCACTAGGTTACTCCTCCCTTACAAGGTGGGCTTGCAAATAAATGCCTTTATATCTTAGCTACTACTCCTATCCATTCAGGAGTTCCATCCTTTTTCAAACATAGCACCTAGCTGTTATGCTCTTTGCATTGAAAAGCATGAAAATTTTGGAGGGAGTAGGACTGATGCTGGTCTTTGCAGCGCTGAGTTTTCAAGCTCCAATGATGTTCATATTATGGGGGGCAGAGACACTTCCAATAGCCACTTGTGTTACTCACATGCTTATGGCAAACAGTGGGTTTGCAATATAGTAAAAGAAGCAAGGGTTTGTTACAACCTTTGTCACAAACTTCTAAACTCTAAAAAGCACGTCAATTTCCATTGTAAATAAATAAAAACACGCATGATGAGCACATTCACGTGTCACAATAAAATACATACTTCTGCTAAGAATTCTGACGTGTTTCGAAATCCCCACAAAAATGATCCTACAACAACATTTGTCTGTAGAAAACAAATACTCTGGAAACGTTGGCAGTTAAGTACATGACTATAAGTCTTTTAAGACAAATATAACTTTGAAACTGGACTAAGCTTTCCTTTAGCACAGAACCAACCTGTATTCCTAAACCAGCTACAGTACAAAAGGTTTCCACTTTTTATTGTAAAACTATACATAATAAATGGTAAAAGACATGTAATATGCAGCTGTTTGGCCCCTTCTTTGTTTCAGGTGTTTGTGACGCATTTCTGTATACTTACTGGTGCTCCTTCAAGTACTGTATGCATTCAAAATATGTTTTTGTATAACTGCAGTGTTCTTCTAGATTAAATGATTTAGTTACTGTCATGGGATTAGAAAGGTTTCATGGTCAAAGGCATATGATTGGATGACTGTCACTGTGGAATTCACATGCTAGCATAGCCTTGGGTGGCGCACTCAGGGTATCATGTCTCACTTGCTAGTCCACCATGCTGATAGCTCTTACAGTGCGGGTGTAATGTGACCTAAAATTAGTGACAAAGAGATGAGGTGATATACATATGCAGGAATGGGAAAGGATGGGGGAGGGAGGTGTTTAGAGGATAGAAGAGAAGGCTTCCAAATCTCTTTCACCAATTGCCTTCCCTTCCATCCCCCCTGAGAGGGAAAGCTTTGTCAACAAAAAACAGTGTGATATGCAAAAGCCCTCCAAGGTGCAAACAATGAGACAGAAGGGGCTGTTTGAACTGATAAAGGGATAAATATGCAAGGAAGGGGTGGGTGAACCAGAAGGAAAAGTTTGAACTGTTAAGGGGATTAAAAAGAAATCCTACCTTCCTCCTCCAACTGCACTTTTTCTCCTTACAAGAAAAAAAAGGCAATCTTTAAAAACAGAAATGAGATGGGGAACTGTGTGAGAGCAAGTGGAGAGAGCATAAGAAGTTAAGCCGCGAGGACAATGAGGATGTGACTGAGACCATGATACACTCCATGGGCTGCCCAATCATTATTACTAAAGGGGCAGTCCCACACAGTGGGCAATAAAACGTAAACATGTCAATGTAAAATGTAGAACTATATTTGGCCGCTGTTAAAAAATTCCACCACGCTTGAAATGAAAGTTTTATTGTTCCCTTTGAGAACATGCATATGGTTTTAATTTGACTGGGTTCTGTGTATTTCTTTACTTACCTGATTATTGTTCTACACTTTTGTCTGTTTGGCTAATGATGATAACCTTACAAAGAAAAGGAGGGGGAATTGGAGATTTACATGTAGGTTTTATGTAAAGGCGCTAGGGTAAGGCATAGTTAACAGGGTATTAGCTATTCATTTCTATGGAGGTTCACGTATTGCTATCTGTATGTTACCCTGTGTCTCACTATATGTGCCTCTTACTCACACTTGTATCACAAAATATCTCCAAATAATGTATAATCTGTTTTAATATGCACATTGTAACAGAGATTGAACTTCTGTAAAATGGGTGCGGTGAATGCTAAATTGCTGTATCAATAAGAAACCTGCTTTGTCTTCGTGCCAAATTAGATTGTAAGCTCTTCAGAACAAGGATTTGGTTATCCTGTATATTTTATGTGCAGCATTGATCACCCTGTAAACATAAATAACAATTCTCTCAACTCTTTTCTCTTTACGCTGGGTATGATCATACAGTGATCTGTGCCATTGTTTTACGCACCAGTTGGTCCCTTTGTGGGTCGGATGTGTTTACTAATTAGTAACCTAAATGAAATATAGGCAGACTCCAATAGACATTAGCGAAGACAAGTAATCTTTTAAGATATCTGCATGTCTTCTAGAACGAAGCAGATTTGGAGGCTGTGTATAAGACATGCACATGCACTCATTGTATTCTTGTCTTTGTTGTGTCTTGTACACTGGACAGTTTTGTCACTTTTTTTACCCACCATAACTTGACTTTGCCTAGTGGACATTTTTGGGCCAGTTTTTTTTAACACCCTCTTTGTATAGGAACAGTTTGAAGTCTAATTTTGGAGTAGAATTGCACAGATTTGACAAGACCTGATTATTATAATTATGATTATATAGCACTAATCATGTATGTTTTAAAGCAGGGGTGGCCAACCTGACAGAGAGTTGGTGCCGGACTTTACCAGTCTCATTGTCCAAGGGCCACAGAAAGAAAAAAAATAAAATTCATACCTGCATACAAAGACACATAGCATAACCTGACAGTCTCAGTGTGTATTGCCGTCAGGTTATGCTCTCTGTCAGTGTGTAGTATTATTATTAGTGCTGTCTGGCTATATACTTGTAGCCCCCTTTCCCCCCCCCCTTCCCGCCCCGTGTCTAGGGTGACCACGTGTGCTGCTACTACCTGAGTGGCAAACAGGAGCCTGATCCTCCGCCACTGGAGCCTGGGGTGTGTGTAATGAATATACTAACAGCGCCTCCACCTGGGAAAGATCCTCACACAATGGGATAGCCCCTCCCAAGACAATACAGTCCGTAATTGCACACAAGGCTATATGTAACAGTATTTACTGGACAGTAACTTATAACAGGAACAATACAACATAACATATAACAATACAATATATACTGTATATAAATATACCGACCCGTGGAATATCCCCCCACAGTAATTGGGTGCAGGAGCACCAGTGTCCCACTGTCCAGGCCACAATAGCCAATCCCACCCCAAGTGTGTGACAGGCTGCCCTTGTGTATTGTTGGTGCTCCTGTAGATATACCTGCCCGGGTGCAACAAACAATCGATCTGTCTGTCCACCGAAGATCCGCCTCCTCGTTGGGTGGTATCCGTTTGGAGGGTCCCACCTTAGGATAGTCTCTGGTTTGATGGCCTGGTCTGGTCCCAGACGCAGGCAGTGCACACCGGGTGCATTCGTAGCATATGGGTGCAGGAGCACCAGAGTCCCACTGTCCAGGCCACAATAGCCAATCCCGAAGTGTGTAACAGCGCTGCCCTTATGTATTGTTGGTGCACTTGTAGATATACCTGCCTGACTTACACTATATCGCTAAGGGCCATCCCTACAGCACACAAGCTATTAGTGGTGGGGTCTAGCTGGGACCTATGGGGATGTTCTGACCTAGTCCAGTGGAGCACTTCTCCCTGGACATTACCTATCCCCTTGCTATCCTGCTTACAACTGACCCACTGCCTAACTGACTAACTGCCAGCGCGAGCTCCCTCGCGCTAAACTGCCTCTCTCCCTTTACCACAAATGCAGCAGTCCTATTGGCTAAGCCGCGCCGCGTCATCCAGCCGCCCCAAGTACCATTTACTGTGATGGAGAAAATGGATATTAGGCCAGAGTTATGGGAAATATTAGATCAGTTTTAGACATATTAAGTTTAAGATTGTGGAGCACCATTCACGAGGATATAGCCAGGAAGCAGAGACTTGAGACTGGGTTGAGGGCAGGAGTGGATAGATAGATTTTGTGTATCGGCTGCATAGAAATTATCTCTAAGGCCAAAAGAGTTGATGAGGTCACCAATAGATAGTGTGTAGAGAGAGGAAAGGTCCCAGAATAGAGCCCCAAGGTACACCAACACAGATCAACAGGACACGAAGACATTTAAGCAACAAAACCCGAATATATGCATTGGGAGAGGTATCATGAGAACCAGGTAAATTAAATAAATACATTTAATTAATAAATTAGATATTGCGGATACCAAGAGGGTTTAGAAAATGAATGTGATCAATAGTATCAAAGGCAGCAGAGTAGAATAAGTAGGGAAAATTACCATGGGATTTCGCTTCATGTAGATCATTGGCTACTCCAGAAGGCACAGGAGAAGGGAAGAGCGACCAGGAATAGGTTCTGGATTAAGTTAGATGAGTTAACACCCTTAGCAGTGAGCAAGGAGGAAGCAGGGGAGCATGGGTGAGAGCAAATGTGTATATGGCGAGCCGAGGTCCAAGATTAGCAAGGAGGTGTGGAGAGAGGGAAATGAGGTGTGTGGAGGATTTGTGGTGGTGCTTTTTGTTGAGGTGTGCATAAGTAGCTGGGATAGAGGTATGTAAATAGTGGTGCAGTATCTGGGCACAGGCAAAGGGGGAGGGAAGGAGAGATGAAAGAGGAGAGTGGAGAAGGTGGAGAGAATAGAAAAGTTTGCAAAGGAGTAAGGAAACTGCAAATAGAAAAAGCAATAGGGAGGGAATAATGAGATGCAGCGCAGGGAGTAGGGAGAAAAAGGTAGGAGGAGAGAGTTCTGAGGTACTTTAGGCTATGAGGAGTATGATTTGAAAGAGGCAGATGTATACATGAGGCCTCAGAGGGCAGTGTAGCACTGAAGGTTAGAAAGCAGCTTATGTTAGTGTTAAAGTTGTGCATACAATGTCAACATTTAGATTGTAAGCTCTTCGTAGCAGGGACTCCTCTTCCTAAATGTAAATTTTTATGTCTGAAGCACTTATTCCCATGGTCTGTTATTTGTATTATTTGTTATGTATATGATTATGTCACATGTATTACTACTGTGAAGCGCTATGTACATTAATGGCGCTATATAAATAAAGACATACATACATACATACGGTAATTCTCACAGTTGCAGAGTTGTTGGTCAGGGGCTGAATCTTGTTGCTTTTTCCCACCCTTAATTCGCCTCCAATTCAACTCCAGTTTAACTTCACAGACACAAAATGTGGCACTTGAGAAGGGGGCACAACCAAGTACATTGTCATAGCCAATAAGTACAGTCTTAAATACCTTACAATATCACAAGACCATAAAAAGGAAGGGAGGGGTTGTGACTAATTAGTAGAGCCAGAGGAACATACCAAAGAGATGTTCATTTGATTATGGTTCAGTAGGCCCAATGTTATTATCTCTTAGATTGTAATGGAAGGAACATATTGATTATTTGTATGGTGCAATACCTTTTAACAAACAATCAATTTATTTATTACACGTGTATTTATATTGTAGTGGTAAGAGACAGTTACATCGATTGATCGTTTTTTTTCTGCCATCAATGTTTATTTATTTATAAAATGTTTTACCAGGAAGTAATACATTGAGAGTTATCTCTCGTTCTCACGCATGTCCTGGGCACAGAGTTACAGATGACAAATAATGTGGTACTGAAGAATAGATTATACAGCAATAAAAAAAAACATTATTCTAATGCTAACTGGGTTTGGTAAGTGCTGCTTTACAATAAGGGTGCGCTCTTTCACTGCTGTTTTAGTTATGGTCCCCGAAAACTTTTTTGTACTTTTGTTTTGTATTAAAAGAAAATATATGAAAAAAATCAAAATACGCCGGAAAATGCTAACATAACACCAGGAAGCCTAAAAAAAATGATGCTTCAAATAAACAAAGTCATAAAAACAATTAAGAATCTAAAATAATATAAGTGAAAAACTTAAAATAATAATAAAAAAGATATGTGGAGAAAACACTCCAAGTTTTGAACTCTGCTGTCCATCAGCAACGAGGAGGACCTACTCCTTTTAGATATAATCATGTTCATCTTTCTGATCATGCATGTCATTATCATCATCTCATCAAGACCAAGACAGGCTCAGTGAGAATAGACACTGACTCTCTAAACCAGGGGTGTGCAATCTTTCCCTGCTGCACCCCCCTGCCTGCTTCCCTCCCTGCTCGCGTCCCCCCCTTACCTTCTCATTTGAAGCCGCGTTGCCATGGTGATGCGTCGCAGAAGAGAAGAGCAGGGAAGTTGCAGAGGCCGCACGCGATCCCCCGGCATTAATTTAAATGCCTTGCGGGAAGAGCGCGGGGCCTCTGCAACCGCCGCGCCCCCCCACCCCCCCTGAACAATTTTGCATCCCCCAGTTTGTGCACCCCTGCTCTAAACAATGACACCAAGTTTGAATCATGTGAAACCTGGTTCAATTCCCGGTGTCAGCTCTTTGTAACCTTGGGCAAGTCACTTTATCTCCCTGTGCCTCAGGCACCAACAACATAGATTGAAAGCTCATCAGGGCAGGGACCTGTGTCTATAAAAATTCCTATGTGCTGCGAACCGCATGCTATACTGTAATTGTGAAGCACTTTGAGTCCCATTGGGAGAAAAGCGCTATATTAAATGAAGTTATTGTTATTAAAATGATAAGCCTGTCCCCTTTGAAATTGGAATCCTCTTTAAAGGAGAAATTCATGCAATATCCGACATGTGTGTTTAAAAAATAATAATAATAATTTCTGTAGTATTAGATAATACTCACTACTTTTATTATTATTATTCAACTCTTAATGCCATTTTTTATAAGTTTTAATATATTGAGCATCTTTTGATTTCTATAGCAGGTTTTAGCACACCTCCCCAGCAGTGCAAGATATTTGCAACACTTTACTGTTTGTGATCATTTGTAGCTAAAGTAATTCGTTTTCAATAAAGGTAATCAAAGGCTGCATATAGTAAAGCCACTGTTATATATATTGTGCCATCTTCTGTGAGGTTGTGGTTCCTCATAATGAATACCAACGTTTCTACATTTTTGGGCAACAGCATCCTGCAACACTCACAATACTGCCAGTAGTGCTAAATATTCTTTCAGAGTAGACATGTAGTAAAATAACAAAGGAGGGTGAGGGAGTAGGTGGTATGAGATCTTATATTAGACCAGCAAGTGGTTGATATGTTACAAGTGTAGCCATGCCATCTGTGGCTACTAGTTTGCTTCCCTCCTGGCAGTAAGTCCTGGTATAAGCAGGCCTTGCCAGTAGTTATCATGGGGTTTTCCCCTTCACCTTTGGTGCTGCACTTGAGTGACAGCAGGGGGTGGTACATCCTGTTGTAGCTTTTTCAACGGGGTGCCCGCCTTCTGGCTGTACTTAAGGGCAGGACCGCCCTAAAGTTAGTGTGGTTGTCCTTCCCCATGAGGAAGGCAGGTTACGTCTCCGGGGAGGAGTAAAGTAACTATACTTCTGCCTCTGCTAGGGAAGTGGGGAAGAGCTAGGATGGCTGTGGGTGCCCTAGGCCCATAGTGACTGTCCAGGGACTATCTCCAGTGATACCTGGGATACGAGACTGTGATCTGGCAGGTGACTGCTGAGTACCTGTATTAGTGCCATAATAAGAGTAGTAATACACCCGTTCCTGTTTCGCAATATACCTCCTGCCTGGTGTGTGATCTAATTGGGGAGAGAGTTACAGTTCTACCGCAGGAGATCGCCTCCTTATCCATGGAGCCTACGGCAGATGGAGGCGCTGCACTGCTAAGTATTACGTGGGGTATGGACCCCAGAAGCCTGTTCCTGTGACCCAAAGTTACCGCGGACGACTCAGCCCTCTTGTTACCAGCAGGTAGGGGGGGGGGGACGACACCATTACACAAGCTTTCAAACTTCATATTGTAGAAATACAGAAACAAAGAATATTATATAAGAGGTTTATCTGGTTGCAATGGATGTTGAGAGGAAGTGGGATATATGACACTGAAAGGTTAGCAGCTTAAATGGTGTAACTCTGAAAAGCGTCCTTTTTTTACATCCAGTATGTCCCTGATGTTAAGGCTTCCTTAATCTTTAAAACAGTCCTCCACTATATTGGAAGCTGAGTAGGCCTCAGAAGCACCAGTGCTATCTTCTGTCATTTCCTCAAAACCTGACCAGATGTCATCTGATGACACAATGTCACTACTTAAAAAATGAAGCGGTTTTTCAACTTTTTATTGGCTGGCATAAAGAGATAGAGTAAAAACAGTTGCAGCATCTAGAAAAGCAGCATGGCTGGGTAGTACAGCCTCAACAGACTGTCCCTCTTGGTCTTTCCCCAGGTTTAGTACCAATACTAATAGCAGAAACAAGCACATCACACTACTCTTTTTCCTCTGAGGTACCAATTCCAAGAATGAAGAGTTCTATATTGCTGTCAGGGGAAGATAATTTCTGAGTATAGGAAACAATATGAGTGCATGTTAATCTCTCCCACTGCAGCTAGTTTGTTTAAATGTACTTTTCCTCATTACAGTACTCACACCCTATTAAGGCTAAGGCTACACTTATAGCGACGCGACGTCAGGCTACGGTTGCTTGAAAAATCAAATTGAGATGACTTCCAGCGATCGCGACCAAGCCGTCGCGCCGCGTTTACTATAAGCGCATGTGACGGTGGCAATGCATTTGTTTTGACGCGACGTTGCGTCGCTGTCACCGGCACTATAAGCGCAGCCTTAGGTTTGCATGTGGACATGGCTGCAGAAAATATACTACCAGGAAGAGTTTGCTTGCACTGTTGCTTACATTTGTTTTTCACTGCAGAGTTAAAGGGCCATGGCTTACCCACATCATCAGTTGGCCTACTCAATTTCGCAGGGCCGGCCTTAGGCTTTGCAGGGCCCAAGGCGTCATGCTGGCAGCAGGGTCCCCCCTGTAAGAAAACTTAAGGGACTTACCTTGCTGGGCAGTCCTAAAGCAGCGTCGCGGCATCATGACGCCAATGTAATATGACATCACGTTACCATCGTAACGCAGTCATATGATGCCGTGGCGTCATTTGACGTTGGTCACCATGGGAACGGGACACTACAGGAGGCTGCCTGCTCTGGAAAAGGTAAGAACCCTTTTGCAGAGCACGCGCACACACACCACCCCATTCCTCCACACTTACCACTCTCTGTCGGTCTGGGGGCCTTGCGCTCCCTGCTCGTGTCAGCACCAGGATCCTTCTGACTGGAGAGGGGAGATGGAGATAGGGGGGGCTCCGCGCACCCTCCTCCAGCTCCCCCCTCCAGTTGGGTGGAAGTTGGCGCTGACGAGAAGAGGGAGCGCGGGACCCAAGGTGGCCGTCTTGCTTGCCTTACCGTAAGGCCGACCCCCAGCGTTCCACTGCTGTTAAGTGTACAGCCCATGTCAGAAGGAATTGAAGTAGAACTACATGATGTAGGGAATGGTCTGACTCTTCTTTAGACATGATGCCTATCCAGAAGTATCCTTTACTTGAACAAACTGTAAAAGTTTTAGTTAACTCAAAGTACAGTAAATCACTCCAAATGATAAGTAAATGGAGTAGTACTCTTGTTTGTGCAAGTGTAGCTTGAAAGATGACAGAAACTTTCTTAATATCTATTATCCCTTTTAGGTAATCAAACAGTAACACTAGTAAGCACCCCCAAACCCCAGTATTACTAGACACCCCAAAAATGTATATCGGCAAATGTCTTACCCCTGTTTGTACAAATATAGTTTGAAAGGTGGCACAAACTGTTGGGCAAACAAACATTAATGGACCCAACTGCAACGGATTTAACTCAGAGAGTTGTTGTCAGATGTTAGAGTTGTCAGATGTTGGTATCTCCACGCCAACCTATATATACCAAACACAGATCACCTAACGGTGTTCACCCAACTGGAACCATTTGACTGGTAGACTAGTAGAGGCAGGTCTGCATGGAAATGTTGCGAGATTCGAGCTGGTATCGAAAACAATTGTTTTGGTTTTGATTGGGTTAACCAAACAGGTGAAGGTGGTCCGGGGATTTGAGATATAAAAAATCCCAGTCCAATTATCCTTTTCTTTAAATTGCCATGGGCTACTTTACCAATCCTCCATTACTCCTTGGCTCACTTTTTTGTTATTTACTTTGCTGTGTACAGATAGCACTGTTAGTACTAAAAAGGTTAATTGAATGTTGTGTAGCCATGAATCTCCTTGGCTACTAATCTGCCCTGCCTAACACATAAGCCCTGGTACCAGTGCAGGCAGTGTTAGGGTTAAATCTACGACCTGCTGTAGTAAGCAGCTTCCTTGAGTGACAGGGGGGTGTCCTGAGGCCTAGGTGCTGACCACACAGGGCTGAGACCTGAAGCTCCGCCCCTGGTAACAGTTGGGAGTGGGCAGTTGTGAGTTGTCAGTCAGTTCTACCCTCTCACCTCAAGAGAGTGGGTCGTTATTCTATCCCTGTGAGGATCGGGCGCGGGCATCGCCCCCAAGACGGCAGCATCAGCAGCAGACTCCGTCCCAGGCTCTGATACAAACTGACTGCTACTGCTCTTCGTCAGTGCCTGCTGTGCTGAGCTCACTCAGCAACGAATCAGGGGGCTGATTCTTGCAGCAGCTTCTGCTGCTGTACCCCTCAGCTATTGGCTGCTATCCCTTTATATGTTCAGCTATTGCTGCTACAATTTGGCTGAGTATAGAGACTGGTTCCTTGTGACGTCGTGCTATACGCAATCACCTTATATTGTCCTATTGATAGAAATCTGGACAAATGGGCGGAAAGGGCTTATAGGCAAGTAAATATGTATGGAAGAAGATATCACTCTAAAATCTAATGTAATGTGGGAAATGATACTTAGCTCCAAGTAAGGGCTGTTATATACAGCATGCGGCCGTGCGTGCCTATGCGAACGCACGTGCACGTGCTGCATGCTTTTCGTGAGTATACTGTGTTGAGTGTATACAGTGTTGAGTGTGTTTATGTGCATATGTATGTGTGTGTATGTGTATGTATAAGGTGTGTGTGTGTTTATGTTTAATTTATTATTTATTAAAAAAAAACATTAGTAAAAAGAAAAAATGTATTAGACTTATGCAGACACACAAATACATACACACACACACACACACACACACACACACACACACACACACACACACACACACACACACACACACACACACACACACACACACACACACACACACACACACACACACATGCATACATACACACACACACACACACACATATACATACATTCAGCTCCGGCAGCGGCGCAAAAAGATGAATTTCCTCATCTTCGCCGCTGTCTGTCGGCTCCCCTCTCCCTGCCGTGCGCGCGGCCCTTGTATAGAAAGGCTGACTAACGTCAGCCAACTAAAATTCCGCGCGCGTGCACGGCATAGCACGCGCCCGGCACTATAGAACGTGCCTGAGTCCTTTAGAGATGACATGTTGCCTCCTCTTGTAGTTCTTAGATAATTTGGGCAACTGTACCTTAGAAAAGGAATATAAAGAACAAAATAGTGCAATAACGTTTTTAATAAATAATAAAAAAGAAATGCGATTGCAAATTCACAAACAAATGTTGTTATCAGCACAGTCGAATATTAAGCTTTCCAGCTTTGCATCACAGGTACACTTCTGTTCAGACACTTCTTACTGCAGTTTAAGATGATCGCTTTGTTGGGGTGTACTGGTTCCTCCTCCGGGGGGTCGTCCACTCCCCACGTATATCGGTTACCTCCTTCCCGCTCTGCGGGCTGCTGCTGTCCAGGCTCCTGCTCTGGTGCGTACTGGTATGCTGGGTATTTCTTTTGCCGAGACACACAAGCTCTGTTGTAGCCGGTTTCTACTTCCTGGTATGGAAACTAATGACATCACTCGTCTGCTACGGTGGCTCGTGTAGGACACCCTATGCATTTCGAGAAGTTCGTTCTCTTCTTCAGGGAATAGTCCAATGGGCTCAGTATTATGTCTTATGTAACGGATATTCCCTGTGAATACAGACGCTACTACCTGCTGTGTATACTTGTGTGGCTCTCAGGAGCCTAAGCCTCCGCTCGGGGAGCATGGGGTACATACATAGAATACAATCTTGTGGTGCAACGCCTCCACCTGGGAGGGATCCCAACAGAGTGGGAGGAGGCCCTCACAGGAAACAATCACGGTAAGCAAACGGTTGTAAAACAGAACAGGCTTTACTGCATATATGAGCATAACATTTACTAAACATATTAAAGGTTAGCACTGCATAAGGATATTGCATAATCCCCACACCCACCACCGTGAAAACCCACACCGTGTTCACAGAATAAACCCCCCGTGTCCCGTGGTCAGCGCTGCCACTGTGAGAGTACTCTCGTGTGTGCACGTGCGTAACGTTACCTGCCCAGTGCGACGGCACCTTGGCGTTAAAGACTCTTCACAAAGGATCAGACTAACTTTAGGGTGATGTCCGGTTCCTCCGGGGAGAAGATCTGTGAGGGCGGTCCACCCTTGGTACGGTTCCGCACTCTCTGCTGAGCAGGCTTGATCCCAAGCCTCTGGATGGAAGCGCAGCGTCCGCTGTGTCCCTAACTGGCTCTGGATAGTAAGGGGCAGGGTCCCTAACCTGGGGCCTGTCCCTGAAACAACTCAAACTACTGGGTGGCTCAGGGCTATCTCGGACCTAGGGGGCTGCTGGCCTAGTGCAGGGAGTCACTGACTCCTGCACCCTACCTCCTTCCCCTAGCTTCTCCTGGCGCCGACTGACTTGCTGCAAAACCCAGCGAAATGTATCTAATCTGTGAGCAGGGAGATACTGTAGCCCTATTGGCTCCCTGGCGTCACGTGGGGTCCCCTAAGGCTCATGGGACCTGTAGTCCCTGCCTGGAGCCCTCTCCTCATTGGTGGCGTTTCGCACTCTCTCTCTGTGCATGCGCAAGCTCTCTGGTGGCCGCCGCCTCTACTTGCCACACTGCGCATGCGGAAAGAACAATATGGCGGCACCCTGCAATGTCGGGCCGCCGCGGAGTCTCCGGAGCACCGGAGCGCTCCCTGCTCGGCCCCCACCCTCCAGAACTTCCAGCGGGTCTGCCGCTTGGCTCCGGCAGCACTCGCCATAGCTCCTGGCGCGGAGGTAACGAGGGGGGGTCGCCGAGCAGAGGGGGACCCGGCTACACTTATATACACATCGGCCCCATAGCATTGCTTGACATAATTGGCAATTGGGGTAATTGTACAGCGCCGGTCCCTGATCTTGCTCACTACATAATAATCAAATTTGCATTCTCAACTGGATTGCAGCATCCATATTAAGACAGACACCAGCATAAATAGAATACAACAGCAAGAATAAATATATAAATTGGTTAAAAGAGATGTCTTTTATTAAGAATGTCAATACACTAAAAACACTTAACATTAAGGAAATATGTATAAGACAGGTCACTGGTGGTAGAGGGAGACCACGTGTGACCTGAAGGTGGGCTGAATGATCTAATGTTGAGTAAAACCTTGATGATGGCTCCAATATATAAAACACTAGCTGAGAGACCCGGCGTTGCCCGGGCGTGGAAGGGCAGGGGGCATGGAGTGGAAGGGAAGGGGGGGGGAGGGGCATGGAGTGGAAGGGGGGGGAGGGACATGGAAGGGCGGGGGCGGGGCCAAGGGGCGTGGAAGGGCGGGGAGGGCAAAGGGCAGGGGGGCAAAGGGCAGGGAGGGGCGGTTGGGCAAAGGGCAGGGAGGGGCGGGGGGGCAAAGGGCAAGGAGGGGCGGGGGGCAAAGGGCAGGGAGGGGCGGGGGGGCAAAGGGCAGGGAGGGGCGGGGGGCAAAGGGCAGGGAGGGGCAGGGGGCAAAGGGCAGGGAGGGGCAAAGGGCAGGAGGCAGGGAGGGCCGGGGGGCAGGGAGGGGCAGGGGGGCAAAGGGCAGGAGGGGCAAAGGGCAGGGGGGGCAAAGGGCATGGGGAGTCAGGGACGCGTTAAATAACCCATTCCCCTGCGTTTACTCACCTTGCACACGGCCATGCTCCTGTTCGTTCAGGTACCGGCCGCCCTCCTCCTCAACCTCGGGCTCCTCAGCGGAGAGGCTGAGACGCTCCGGTGAGGAGGTGGTGTGCCTTTCGCGGGGAGAGGCGGAGACAGCCGGAGGAGCACCCTCGGGGACGGGGAGGGGCCTGTGTGAGGGGAGAGCCGCACAGTGCGTGCTCTGTGTGTGGGGGGGGGGGGAGGGGGTGAGCGGGTGGGGGGTGAGGGAGAGCGCCGGGGAGCCATGTCATTGGCCTGAGGCGGAGTGACGGGCCAAAGCTCCAATGCGGAAACGCAGACAGGCATACAGTGCTTTCAGAAATATATAGAAGATATATACACACACCCACATATATATACACATACTCCTGTATACCCACATATACATATCTATATACCAATATCTACCCAGTGCACCCCTCCTCGCACCTAAGTGCAAACATTCCCAACGACCCCCCGTAATCGAAAGGTGTGGGAAGGGAGAGCGCGGGAGCAGCCTCCTCTCCAGCCGCATGGCTGGACCGCCGCTACTCATGCGCCTTTAACTCCACCGTGAAAGGAGCGCAAGCGCCGCATGCCCCTTGGCTGCGGGAAACCCCGTGGGTACCGGGAGGGGGACCTGACCGTGTCCCGTAGGTCACTTGTGTGCCTCCCGCGTGGGCCGCACACGATGGCAACCAGTTCCACACCTACCCGGCACTGCCTGTGCGGGTCGCGTGCTTCCACCGGACCCCCCCCCCCCCCACGCACACAAACCCCTCTGCCCTAAGACCACTAATCCCGCCGGGCGTCCGCCGTGGCCCCAAAGGGGTAGGAGGGGGGGCATCTGCCCCACACTATGCTCCCACTCGGGAGAAGGAAGGCACCCCCCGGGGGAGAAGCTGTACTTACCTGGCCTCGGGTCCAGGAGAGTGCGGGGAGAGCTCCAAAGCAATTACCTGGCGGGTGGCAAAGAGGACTTGCCCCCGCCAGCTTGGCCTTAAAAAAGAGGGGGGGAGGGGGGGAAAGCACGGGAAACCCGGGGAGAGGAGGGGCGCGCGGGTCCCGATGAGCGCGGTGTGTGTGTGTGTGTCCTTTGGCCCGTCACTCCGCCTCAGGTCAATGAGAGGTGTGCGGGGGCGGGCGGGCCAAGGGACCAATGAGATTTCCCCTAGGGACAGAGGCCATGCAGACAGGCATACAGTGCTTTCACTAATATAGTATAAGATTTAAAATAAAAAGCTAATTAATAGTGGATAAATATTGCAAAAATTAATTGTAGATAAAAAGTAGACAAGAGGAAATGCATTGTTCATTGTGTACGACTGTACTCAATAAAGACCAGTTGCTGCTTTTATACTCCTGCCTGTGACTGCAGTTTATCAGGGGGAGTGCAAGATGGTTTTCCTGCAAGAACTGCACCCAGCTCTGCTGGGGCCTGCTGGAAATAGAGGCGCTGCACCCAGAAAGAGCTGAGACTATCCTGAAAGCCTGTCCTGTCTTCCCCACTAACATCAGCGGACACTCAGCAATCCTGTAAGCCTCACAGGTACAGCACAGCGAGAGTACAGGAAACAGTGAAATCTCCCGTAGGGTGGGGGGAGCACCTGTTACAGTCGTATGAAAATACATAAGAGGATTAAAAATCAATTAGACCAAACTGAAGCCCCATACACTTGTGATGCCTGGTGCTGCTGCCCAAACTGTTCCACTATGGACCGAGTTCATGGTTGTTGTACATAAGAAAGGTAATGCACTACGGCACACAATTTTAACATTATGTATTGCACATGCACTAGTCTCAATATATTAAAGCTGTTCCACCGAAAAATATTGTAGCTTCACAAGGGTTCTTGCTCAAGAAAATATTGAGATGAGACAACAACTCTAGAAACGGGAAATTAATTCTAAATTATGAGTGACATGCTCTCCATGTTGTCTCAGGTCAACAGTCCACCCCAATGCCCACAGTGCTATATAATCTCGTCCAAGAGCCAGAAACACACTAGCAAGCACTCCCAGTCCCAGAACAGGTCCAGTTTAAAGGGCAGGTCAACGATCTGCAAGTGTTTTTATTAGTATTAACATTACTTTGTTGTTTAAGTGCCTCTTTCATGTAGTAACAAATACAGCAACATTTATTGTGCCTTGATGTATCCCAGAGCCAACCATTTTATTTTCTCTGTACCACTGGAAAACTATAATTTTGTATCTCGTTAATCTCTAAAGGTGCATTCACTTTTGCAAACGTATGCAAAGAAAAAAAAATCTATTTCTGAAGTTCTGTCAACGTTATATATTCCTTGTCACACAATTTTTTTTTTATTATGGACTTCTAATTTTATTTAACACATTTGTAAATGGCGAATCAGTGCATCAGTTATCAGTTCATTGCCTCGGGAACCTCACTACTGCTCTCAATGATATTACTTTGAGGACTTCAGAGAACTCACCATTCTAAATATCAGTGCTTTCCAACATTGCCTTTTCTGATTGGCTCTGCTAGCAGCCATTTTAGATTGTTCAGGGAGCTCAGTTCTTTTGTATATTTTAAAGCAGCAGTTGCCACTCCAAGACACATGAGGTTTAGCGTTTATGATCTTGGGGGTCTTCTGGAGCATGAACACTATATATCCTAGATTTACTTTCTGGAAAGCCCAGCTTCACATCTATTTCCCTCCATAAGTCCTGGCATGACCAGCAGGATCATTATTATTGGCTCAGTGGCAATGATGTTATTGGCAGCCATGTTATTTTATCAGTCCTGCTGCAAGAACTGGGCTGTCACTTAGTTTAAAGAGGAAGAAAATAAACAAGCGGTGCATATTGCTGCTATATGACTGTTGTGATCACTCACAGTGTCCCCGCCTTTAATACAGTGATAACACAATTGATAATGGATCTCACTTTTTCATTTAAAAATGTATAATTAGCCACTATAAAAAGTACTCAAAAAACTCATCATAGAACTTGGTTACACAGGTGAGAATACCAATAATACTACTATGGGGGTATTTATGATAGAAATATGCCAAACATCACAGAAGCCACCATGTTTCATGTGGCACACAGCAAATGCATATGAATGTTTTTATTTCCCAACGCTGCTTCTGCTAATTTCCTTGAAAATGCAGAGATAAAACATTATATATTTGTCAGCTGATCTACAGTAAATAACACTGGTTTCTCTGTAGCCTTGGTTGTGTAGGAAACCTCACGTGCCAAAGTCAGCACCGATGATATGGGGAAATATTATGACCTGACCTAAGGTGCTGGCACCTTCATGCGCTTTTGATAGAGATTTTAGCAGAGGTTCACTGGAGGCTCTTTGGCAAGTCTACTTTTAATTTTATACCCTGTCATTGGCGGTTGTAATTTTCATTTATCATTCAAGTAAAGTCAATATGCTGAAACTATGAACACAATTCGAGAATTCCGCGCTCGTGCTGTCTTGAAAGTCTTATAAGAAAACCAATCCCTTTGCTGCTAGGCGCATGGTCACTCCCCACAGACTCCTGAATGAGATGAGGGGTGTACCTCAGAAAAAAAAATGAAAAAGAATATGCACACAGCGCACCAGGGATTAGAATAAATTGAATATTTATTCAGATCTCACAGGATCTAACAGGTTAAAATACCAGCATCAAATATAATGAATAACTGGTTATTCTTTATAGGCACAGGTCCCAGCCCTGTGGAGCTTGCAATCTATGTTTTTAGTGCCTGAGGCACAGGGAGATAAAGTGACTTGCCCACAGTCACAAAGAGTCCACACCGGGAATTGAACCAGGCTCCCCTGCTTCAAACTCTCAATGCCAGTCAGTGTCTTTACTCACTGAGCCGCTCTTTCTCCTACAAAGGTGTTATATTCAGCCTGGGATATCTGATGGCAATTTCTCTCTCTCACACTATGGGAGAGATGCACAAAACACTGGTCACAGGTATGAGAGCCTGATTGGCGTTAACTGCCATTAAAGTCAACGGCAGTTAATACCCATTGAGCTCAAGGACGCATTGCCGGAGATTTGTGAATCATCCCCTATATCTTTTATCCTCAGTTATATACAATTATTACTAGTGTAGTCATGGACATCTTAACAGCATAACAGGCCCCCGGGCAAAGCAGTGCACTGGGCCCTGCCAACTCTCCGCTACAAGTCGTAATTTTTCTCCTTCTACCGAGTTAGAGGGAGATTTGAAGTTGAGGCGGGTGATCGGAAAATTAGTGTTAAATTCTGGTCTGTGCATAGATTAGCATGGGGCCCCTATTCTCGTGGGGTCCCCGGGCAACTGCCCAGCGTGCCCATGCGTTAAGACGGCACTGAGTGTAGTTGCAGTGCAACCCAGGTCATTTATATTTCTGATGGAAACTGAAACAAATTTGCTAAGCAAACATTATTTTATCTTTTTACCTGTAGTGACAAGTTAAAATTCTGCTATACAACGCAATATCTTTATCACTGAAATATGTTCCTTTTTTTCCTCATTGCCATAACTAATATTGCAAACAATTGTGCACGGCATTCATCTCTTTTCAAAGTAGCAGCTGAATCCCTGTATATTTGAGTTACAAAAAGAATAAGCACAATGGGCCATATTTACCAAACAGTGCTACTACATAAGACACCTTCGAGACTGGAAGTGAATGAGTCATAAAGGGCCATGTGTACTAAATGGCATTACTCCATAAATTGCATTGCAGGCTGTAAGACACATTAAAGACCATTCCAGTGAAAGGGCTGCAAAGGCCCATATTTACTGTGGTACCAGAAGGTGTCTTACAGAGTAGCACTGCTTGGTGGATATGGGTGTAGCCAGGTCCCTCTCTTACTTCCGGGCTGCGTGAGGGGGACGGCTGTGTGGTTGCTGCAGGGAGATTATGAGCTGGCGAGTGGGTCGCCGGTGCTCCGCCGAGGGTGCCACCATTTTGTTTGTACGCGCGCATGCGCAGACAAGGTTCGCGCACGCGCAGATAGTATCTAGAGTTGCGGCGGCCATCTTTGTACACCTGCCGCATGCGCAGTATAATGCCAGCGGTGGCCATTACACCCATAGATCCGCTGGGAACTACAAGTCCCAGCAGCATCAGGGGCTGCAGGCAACATGTTGTCAGGCAGCCAATAGGGCTGCTGCATTTAAACAGTTAGAACAGTGATAACAATTAGGGCAGTTGGGAGCAGGGTACAGAAGAGGAGGTAGGATCCCAGGTGCCAGTAGCCCTGGGACTAGGCCAGCTTTCCCCTGCAGGCCCCAGTTAGTCCCCGACTCACTGTAGGCACCTGCAGCTGTATAGGGAAGCCCAGTTAGGGACCCTTTTCCCTGTGTTGTGCAGTATCAGGGACACAGTGTCTATGCCAAGCGGTGACGTGTAACTTGTGGTCTGGGATTAGAGCACCTACGTTCAGAGACTATGTATGGTGGGACGCTCCTGCTGGAGACCACCCCACGCGGAGGCGGAAGGCGTCGTTGGAGCAGACTGCCAACGGACTGTTGTTCAGCTACACCCGGGGGCTGGAGCGCCCAGGAAGGTATCCACATAAGTACACCAACATTCATGTGGGCAGCGCTGTCTCACACTTGAGGGTGGGAAAGGCCATTGGGGTCGGGACACTGGGACACTGATGCACCCAAGTACTGTGGGGATATTCCGCGAGTTGGTATACACATATGTCTATTGCTGTTCCTATTGATGTCATTGTTTATTACCTCCCAGTAAATACTGTTCCCCATACTCTGTGTGTGTATTACTAGGCATATTGTCTTGGGAGGGGCTATCCTACTATGTGAGGATCCTTCTCAGGTGGAGGCGCTGTTAGTAGATATACATACGCCCCAGGCTCCCCAGTGGCGGAGGATCAGGCCTCCCGTTTGCCACACAGGTATAGCAGCACACGTAGTCGCCCTGACACAGGGGAAAATGGGGGCTATATGGACCAATATGCATTTTCTGTGGGCCACATACGACAGATGTCACCATTATGTTTTTTCATATAAGGACTCATTTTCCACATCACTCTTCAGGTGCTTTGTGTCTGTGTAGCCAGGTCTCCCCAGCGCTACCGCACCCCCCTCACCTGACTGCCAATCGCGGGGGCCGCCGCGTCCAATGGCGGCTCCGTTCGGCAGTGGCAGGGGAGAGGGCGGTCAGGTCCCGGCTCGGGGGTTGCCGGGGACGCGTGCGGCCGGTTGCCAAGGCCGCACGCGCATCTCAGGGCTCCCGGCGCTCCCGGAGCCGGGCGGATAGGGCGCTGCCATTGCGCTTCAACTCGCGCATGCGCAGTGAGTCCCCGGCGGCCCAGTTAGCTCGCACATGCGCAGGGAGGCTGCGAGAGACAGGGCAGAGTCGCGCATGCGCAGGGAGAACCCTAGAGCCAGGGAACAGTTGCGTGAGGGCAGGGAAGGCGCAGGAGAGTCGCGCGAGAGTAGGGGAAGTTAGTGAGAGGTTGCGGCGGCCATTACAGGTTTGTGTAGGCAGAGGGAAGGCACGCACGCGGCCTCAATGTTATTGTAGGGGCCTCGGGACTACAATTCCCATGAGGCATAGCGAGGCAGGCACCAGGTGCTTTATAGGAGCCAATAGGGCTGTAGGACTGCCCTGGAGGGAGAATAGATACATTTCCCGGGCTTTGGTCACGTCAGTTGGAGCAGCGGAGCTGAAGGGGAAGGAAGGATGCAGGGAGTGAGTGCAGCTCCTGCATCCTGATAGGTACCCTCACCCTCCAGGTAGGCCCCAACTCCCCACCAGGTTAGTGGGTAACTGATAAGGGACGGCCCTAGATAGGGAGGTCACCCTTAGTGTGTGTAAGGTGCAGGTTTGGCAGTGCCACAGCGGAGAGGGCTGTGGGCACTGGCAAATAGGCACAGTGTGCTAGTAGTGGGTTGCTACGGGATCCAGGTGGCTGTGTGTGATTGCAGCTGTCTGTGTGTGTGTCGCTGCATGTGCTGGGCGCAGTGCGTGCAGTGTGGGTGAAGTGTGTGTGGATCCCTGCAGGCTGACAGTGTGAGCTGAGTGTTGGCTGCAGGCGTGTTAGTGTTAGGATTAGTGAGTTAGGAGCTAGAGGTTAGGGAGGTTTCTGGACTTGGGGTAGTAGGGGAGGGGGGTAGGTTATTAACCCCGCAGGCCCTAGGAGTTTCCCCCAAGTTACCTCAGGTTGCGGTACATCAGGGACAGGCCCTAGGTTAGGGACCCTGTCATGTAGTGCCAAGGTTAGATAGGGATCAGCGGATGCTGCAGTTCCCATAAGGCGACTTGGGCTCAAGTCGGTGTTCAAAGATAAAGACTATCTCCCGGGTGGGATCACCCCTGGCGGACCCCAAGCAAAGATTCACAGCACCGGATCAGACGGGATCCAGGTCGACAGATCCTTTGAGAAGTAGTTGCAGGCCCGAGTGCAGGAGCACTCGGCAGGTACTCTACAAGTGCACCAACAGATCATAACATTCTATTAACACATAGTGGCAGCGCTGACCACGGGACAAGGGTTGGGCTGTGGGCACCGTGTGGGGATGTTATACTGTTGTGATGGTACTAGAGATGATGTAATAGTTGTCCTTATTAGTGTTTATTCATTCAGTAAACCTGTTATCCCTAATACTGGTGTATCTGGTTTCTGAGTAGGTTCCTATGTTAGGGTCATTCTACATTTCCCTAGAATCCTACATAGGTGGAGGCG
The DNA here is from genome assembly GCF_040206685.1 of Ascaphus truei. Classification (NCBI taxonomy): domain Eukaryota; kingdom Metazoa; phylum Chordata; class Amphibia; order Anura; family Ascaphidae; genus Ascaphus; species Ascaphus truei. The sequence goes on from NC_134488.1 coordinate 99,552,523, forward strand.
CTGAAAGAAGATCCGTTCCAGAGGATTCACCCCAGGCTCTCATTAGCGGACCTCCTGTGAGCCTGCAGGTATACGCACCACACCGGTAACACTGCATGTTCTACTCACCCACACTATATATGAGATTGGGTGGGGTGGAATACCCGTTACATCTGTCTAAAGTGACATTTATGAACTGTATGTAATATAGGAGAAAAAAAGTGGATGATGGTTGCGTAGATTTTCTTATACTTTATGGAACATTTGGAAAATGAAATCCCTTAAAAATGTTTTGAGAGACACCACTCAGGGAAGTACTTAAAGATACTCAGTGTGTGTATTTTTTTTTGTTTTTTTTACTTTTTCATATTGAAAAACCATTCAGCAGCAAAAACAGTATTTATTATTTTTTTCTGTTATGAAAACAAACTCGTTCTGAACCAGGTCTGATCCATGGTCTCCTGACATTCTGGGACCCCTCTGCCTCCCATGAATACTTTCCCGGTGGACACCACAAACTGGCTGCGGGGGGGCGGGGGGGGGTCAGGGCTCACTTTCGCGGCCAATAGAATGTCACAATGTCACCAGGAGATGGCGTTTTCTATTCATGACCCCTCAGCCATGTTTATAGTTTTTTTTTTTTTTTTGTGTTTGTCAAAACTGGCAATTATTTTGTGAATCGGGGGACCATGGAATAACGGTTCATGTAAGGTAAAAAAAACAACAACATTAGAAATGGCACATTGGTGTTGTGATTCTATTAGAGGGGTATTTGTGGCTGTGTATGTGATACTGTCAGATGCCTGCTACTGATTGCTACATGCTGATGTCAGTGATTTGTTGTTCTATTACATAACTGGGCCACTCTGCGGTATAGTGCTAACCCATTGAAGTAAAGGCATACACTCTGCTTTAACTGGGAGCATCACTAGTAGTCAAAACACACTTTGTCACACACACACACTGGCCCACACAGTCACAGAGACAAATATGCAGAGCTGCCAACGGAAGAGTGTCTGCTCCATTCAAAAGAGTTTCAATTGGCAGCTTTTCATAAGGGTAAATTAAAACCAAACCCAGAACAGCAACTAAATATCCCATTAACCCCTTCATCGCTGGGGAGAGGTGGGGGAGAGGTGGGGGAGGGGTGTAGTTTTCCCAGCACACCATTCCTTTGAATACATGGACAACACAGAGAACATAGAATTCTGCAGGCCTAATTCTGCAGCCTAGCTTGCACTGGGAGGCTCAGGGTGGGAGATACAGTCACAAGGAGAGAGGGTTACTTGCTTTTTAGTTTTTACGGAGTGATATTTTAGGGCAATACTGCTTCTTTGAACATGTCTTTTCTTTTCTCTGAAAACACAATATGCATTGTAGATTGATCAGCAATGGATTCATATCAGATTCGGTGTCACTTTTGGCACTTCTTTCATCCTTAAAGGTATGTTTATTACATTTGCAAATATAGGTTGACAGGCTGAATGTGAAAAGCGCAGAACAAATAATCATAAAATATACATTAGACATTGTATTGCTTTTCTTAGTGGCTATTTAGGATCTCATATTTATCTGAGCAAATAAAGTTGAAGTTGTTTTTTTAAAGTTGTTTTTTAAAGTTCAGTGACTGTATACGGTTCAAAGAGATTTTATGCAAAATTAGTCACCCGTATTAAGAAAAAGGCCCTGCAAATAATTTTCTTTTATAAGTATATTATGTTAACAACACAGTTACTGTGTAACATCACAAGGAAGCATTTCATCAGGATGAAAATGTAAGGACAATTTGCAGTATTTTTAGTTTGCACCAAGTAAGTACAATTAAACCTTTTACAAAAATAAGTTGAGTACAAGGGTAACAGCATCATATGTAAACATAGTAAGAAGAAACTCTCTGCTCCAAAAGCTTGCGGTTCTGACTACTTCCAGATCAATCAGGTAACGGGACAACCAGGTCCCATCAAACCGCACCCGTTTCCAACAACACAACCTCACAGGCCCCAATAGAGCCTCAGTCACTGAAATTCTTATTGAAGCAGCAATCCTGTCTACCTGACCCCCTTAAAGCTGCAGTTGTCTTTTTTTTTATTTATTTAAATTTATTTTTTTACTTCAATAGTTTCATGTGGGCAATCTCTAATTACCTAAAGTACTGCATAGCTGCCGGTCAATTCGTTCTCCGTCTATTGATCGTCAAAGTTTGGCGACATCTTTAAATATGGGGAATGTAAATCGTTGCCATAGGAACAAGCATGCTTGTTAAAATAGAATACAAGAAAATTGGTCTTTCAAAGTTGTTTTTTTTTAAAACAGAAAATGCTAAAAGTATTTTTTCTTACTACAGAACTGATTTATTAAAAAAAAAAAACACACAAGCAGGATATTGCCTGAACTGCAGCTTTAACAGGGTGGGACCCAGGGGGTCCGCGGAGCTAAACCGCGTTTTTTTCAGCTCCGGGGACACCCTCCTCCACTTGTTTTCCAAGATACCAGTAAAGGTATCAGTGTTACTTCCTGGGTTTTAATTCTTCAGCCTCACGCAGCATAATAGGAAGCCGCAATAGATGATGCTGCAGCTAACCATTGGCCAGTGCGATGTGGGAGATCTAAACAACCATTTTGTTTCCCCTGCAAGGGACTGCAATGCTGGTACCCACACAGGGTAAGTATGTCTGGAATCAGGGGTTTCACTGAGCTGAAAATAGCTCAATTCAGCTCTGGGGGTACCAACCCTCACCCCAAAAATTGGGTGAAAAAAAGGGAACATCTGGAATTGCTGCTTTAACCCTTTTTGTGCCCCAATGCGTAGTCACTATGTCATGTGGTCTGGCACGCCAGGGGCTACATCATGCCCAAAGATTGTTTTTTTCCCCAACTTATATTGCGTCCTGCGTTCCCATGGAGAGCAGAACGTGATCTGTACTGAAAGGAAACGATAGAGGATGGCTCCTCCTCTTCTGCTTTGGGGTTAAGGGTCACCGCGCTCGGGTTCTGGAGGGGCGTGGCACTCTGATGCCGCAGCCTCTCTGGCACTCAAAGGCTTAATAGGTCCATTAAACATGGTCCAAAAGAAGCTTTAAAAAGAGAAAATAAACATTAAAACCCATTTAAAATTTAAATCCTTGATACTGATTTTAAAAATGTAGTTTTCGATAAACGTGTTTTTTTTTACTTTGCACAGTGATGCTTCACTTTCTTTCTTATGTTGTAACCATCAGATGTCTGCTTTTGATTTTTGGGGACACAGAACAATATGGCTGCCATTTTATCCCACATGAAATAAAGGATTTTATTAAAAGCTTGCAGGTTCTCTGCATTCATTATAAAAAACATGTATTAAAAGAAGTTTGCTTTCTCAAAAATATCTTCGGAGGGATTGTATCTTTAAAATAATCTGCAATCTTCATTTATTTTCCATGTAAAAACCCTGCAGGAAAAACTAAATCACTAAACTGGGAGCCCAATAATTCTGACTGTTGACGTTGTGAGCAAATGCCTAAACATTTTCAACAAGTGATTGAGACACAAGTTTTAAAAGTAAGTGTTATTTTGCAGATGTAACGTTATACTACAGCAAAAAAATGTGAATGTATCATTTTTGTGGGCTACACTACTTAGAATGTAAGCTCTCCGGGTCAGGGATTTCACTTCCTTTTCACCAATGTTATGTTTGTTGCACGTATTGTATTATAATTCCCTGTACTCTAAATGTCTCTTTTGTAAAGTGCTGCGTACATTGGTGGCAGCTATGTAAGTTAAAATATACGTACATACCTACTGCTACTTTAAGAGTCCACTTTTGGTTCAGAATCCCAAGTCTCACTCATCTGGATCCTTTATCACTATATATAATAAAAATACAGAAGCATGTATACTTTACTTCCATAGCTTCACAAGCAAATGCACGCATTAATACTTCAGTAGCATTGACACAAACACACAGTATTTTAACAGCATAAAATATATACTTTAGGGTCACTCTTTAGTCCAAAACAAAAAAAGGAGGAATTAAAACACATGCTACCACTTAAAAGAAAAAAAAAGTTCCTTAATCATTCACAAATGTTGAGTGCATGTGATTTCTGAATCACATCATAAATGTATTATGTATGTGCCACTTATATTTGTTGTTACTTTATCTCCCTGCCCACCTTGTTGTGAAAGAGTTAATTCAACGTGCAGCATCCTTCCTTCCCATCCCCCCCCCCCCCTCCTCCTCCTCTTCCACCTCCCTGCCTTGCAGCACTTCAGGGGTTAAAAGTGATTGAAGGCCCTTTGAAGATGGGATGAAAGGAATAGCTGCTGGAGACTCTCTGCTCTGATTGGCCCGGCAGCCTTCAAAGGGTTCCCTTTTCTTAACCAGAGAGGGGAGGGGGGGGGAGTCTGGCTTTAAGAAAGGAATTCAGAAATCCCAGGTCCTGGCAGGAGTGTAAAAAACTGGCGCGGGCTTAAAAAAAAACTGCTGAGAAAAAAAATCTAACCGCCCCGCATTTCTGCACCACAACCGGACCGGCATCGGCCCCCGTACCCCGCAGGAGCCACCCAAACCGGGGGACGGTCACTGGCCACGGGGGATTTCCCTCCGGGTTTTTCCTGCAACGTGTGTTCACAACGGCTTCCAGGACTCAGCCTTCAGTGATCTCCACTGATGTTTCATTAAAGCCATAACACCCCTTTGTTCTTTTGGCTTTGTCCCCGGGGGGAGTGAGAAAGGGCTTTTTGGTTTTGATTAAAAAAAAAAAAAAAAGTTCAGAGAGAGGAGGGAGAGGAGAAATCCTCCCAGTTCTAGCTCACTCAGGGAAGGTGTGAGGTTTTTTTCCCCTCTTTCCCTTGTTTTTTTTTTCCCTTCCCCTTCTTCAGCCTGGGATCATGTTTGTTCTGCAACTTGGATTATTGTAAGGGTTTTTTTTGCAGCGATGAGAGAGTTACCCCCGGGCCGGCTGGATTCTCTTGTGTTTTACCACCGGACAGCTACACATTATTATTATTATTAATAATAATAATAAAAAAAGGGAAAGTGCGAGGGAAGCGCTGCTCGGAAAACAAACCCACCACCAAGGTAAGTCCCTGGCTTTCGTCTCTCTTTGCATTTCATCCGGTGTCACACTTTTTGTGATCTGGTTGTGCGAGGGGGGAGTAGTGATCACATTTGGCCCTGTGATCTGCCCTGCAAATGGATCCCAAATACCAGAAACGGGGCACAAGGCGCCTGAGCAAACAATCCGACCTGCGGGAGCCGTCCCCCTCTCTCCCCTGCCCCGTCCCCATGCATGTGCGGGACCCGTCCCCCTCTCTCCCCTGCCCCGTCCCCATGCATGTGCGGGACCCGTCCCCCTCTCTCCCCTGCCCCGAGTACATGCATGTGCGGGACCCGTCCCCCTCTCTCCCCTGCCCCGAGTACATGCATGTGCGGGACCCGTCCCCCTCTCTCCCCTGCCCCGAGTACATGCATGTGCGGGACCCGTCCCCCTCTCTCCCCTGCCCCGAGTACATGCATGTGCGGGACCCGTCCCCCTCTCTCCCCTGCCCCGAGTACATGCATGTGCAGGAGGCTGAATGTTGGGTCAGAACTGGATCCGGGTTTCTTCTGCTGGGCTAGAAAGGACATGTGGTTATATTTAGTAACGGGGGGTATAGTGTTTATCGCACTCCTGGTGCCTCGCGAGGGTTATCACCGGGAGCGCGGAACCTCTAAGCCCTTGCCGTCTTTATTTATTTATTTTTTTAATTATAATTTTCTTTGAAAAAAAATTTTTTGTTGCAGTTTTTTTTTCTCGGAAATCTATTCCTCGTCTTGTAGTAAAACATATATTTTCTAAGAGCGTGGGCAGATATATAATTGTATCTGAGCAAGATTTAAAGTTCATTGTGGGTATTTTTTTTTTATTTGTAGTTTTTTTCCCCCCTGTGCCCTAAAAGTATCTGGAAAGTGACCATAGTGCATGCTATTAGTTTTCTCCATGTGGTTTGTAATGGGATAATGTAGCTTAATAAAGCCTCGTGATTTGTAGCAATGTCGTTTTTTTTAATTAAAGTTCAGAAACTGCTGCTGTGATGTCCCATGTTATGATGATATGTGTACATGTGGTTCTGATCTAGATTCCCAAGTCTGTTATATGGCAGTCATGACACTCTTAAGTTTTATGGCACAAAAAAAAGGGGGTTACTTGGGTTTTGGTAAAAAATGAACTTTAACCCTGTAGCTAGTAGAGGTGCCTGCAATGCTTAGGAGGCTGTGTTTCCTTCAATAGATATATGGACAACACGTGTATATTGATGGATAACTGCATACTTTATTCCCCCCACCCCCTCAGCTAAGCAAATATTTTCTGAAAAAGTCTCTCTCTTACATCTACCCCAATCTGGAGGTGAGAGGAGTCCACTTGGAAATAAGCTTTTATCTCCCTTGCCACCTACAAAGCAAAACATTTGTCACAGCAGGAAGCAGTGGGTGTCACTCCAGCTTCACACTTTGAAGCTGTAACTCTACTGGTTCCCAACAGCCCTTTCCCCTAGGGTCAGATGGAGGTGACCACTTCATTTGCCAAGTGGAAAGGATGAGGAGATCACCCAAAGCCTGGTGTCCTCTGCATCTGATCTGTGATGGTTTGTTTAGTTGAGGGGCAATGTGGGCCTCATCAAGCTAGTATTTCATGAAAATCGGTGGAATAGCTATAACTTCCCTTGTCCACAAATGCCTGTGAACTTGTACCTATAAAACTGTTCAAACATCTGGATGTATTAAGACACATTTGCTGGTATGTTGGTGAAGAGAGAGACTTTGGCCCACCTGTTGTGAATAATTTCTCTGAAAAGTCTACAGGGTGACAGGGTATGGCGTAAGTCATGTTTAAAAAGAAGGAAAATGGTTCCCAGATGGCCATTACTTGTAATATAAACTTGCAGTTCCGGAGAAGTTGTGCTGCAGTCTAAAGTGGATTCTTCTTCCAAAGCAAGTTTAATGATTTCTGTTTAACTTTGTCAGAAGTTGACGTTCCTGATAAAAGTACTTCTTTTTTTTTGCAAATGATTTGGTTGCACTGTTTAGGAAATCCTCCATTCTATTAATCCTCCATGCCACAGTTACTGTTCTGAACAGTTCAGCCATTACTTCAGATCCTGCATTCCAACTTGATTCTGATCTACACTAATTCCTGCCTTTCACTGCCTGGCTTCTTTGTAGTCAGTCATCTGTGCTGTCCAATCTGGACCTTGATTGTAACAGATTCAGTTTTGCATTCCTGTGTCTATTCCCTTAATCTTGTAAAACATTTGGTCAGTGCTCTAATACTTTGCCATCTGAGTTGCAAGTATATTTTGGTGATAAAAGGTAGCACCAGAAAACTGGTGAAACAAACAAAAACCCATAGTTCATGTGAAATGTTCTTAGTGTATTTTGTCATCTCCTCCTTTTCAGGCTGATCTTCAGCATTCCTGGCAGCCATGAGTTCTGCTGGGGTGCTGACCTGCATGCCAGACTCCGGACGGGTCTTCCGGGAGACTTCTTTGCGCCCACCAGTGCCAGGTCAGGAGACCAAAAGCTTCAAGGTATGTATATACGAGTTCCTAAACAACACCATTACTATACATAATTCAGCCTCCTTATACACCAGCTCCTCTTTTGATTATAGTAGCAAAATAATTTATCTAAATTGTGTACAAAATGTAAATAACTAAAGTGTTGGATAACACTACACTACCATAGCCATTTGATTTTAAGGCACATTTTTATTGGGAATGTACTGGTTTGCCATGGATATATATTTTCATTATTCTAGATTAGTGCTTTTTATATTGGAAGGGCCCATAGTTTGAGGTTTTGCTCTTTAATCCTTTATCTACAAAGTGGCCACAATGCATTTAAAAGAAAAAGGCACAAGAACATCACAACATTTTCCAATTGACTTTGATCATGAGATCTTCTATATTGTACAGGCTTCTATGATTCTTTCCTCCTATCAGTTCAGTTGTAATGTTAAAGGGCCAGGGGCTTCCCACAAGCATATATCTGTTACATATTTATTACAAGCTTCTCTCTATCATCCTAGCAATACTTAACTTGTATTGCACTGTGCACCAATTTGCTACAGGAGGATCAAAATATATACAAGTAGAAACACTGCTTCCCCCCCCCCCCCCCCCGAGTACACAAGTAACAATTCTTTTTCTTCCAATGGTTCAAGGCAGAGAAATTCGCCATGAATCCTCAGCGCTTTGAGCAACAGACAAGACACAAGGAAAATGCTATCCGAGAAGCCGAAGGTTGTGTTGCCCATGACTCTCGCTTCTCCCGTTGGGGCAGATCCCTCAACTTACTGCTAGATGACCAGGATGGAGCAACCCTTTTCCGCATGTACCTCGAAGGGGAATGTCTGGGAGATCTTTTAAGTTTCTGGTTTGCTTGCAATGGCTTCAGAGCCATGGATCCAGCAGAACCCAAGACCTCAAAGACGGCCAAAGCCATATACCGTTGGTATGTACAAAATAGCCAAGCTGTTTCAGGGCGCTTGAAGCCAGCAACCCGAGCCCAAGTGAAGGACTATGTGAAGAACCAACAGCTGGATAAGACTGTGTTTGATCAGGCCCAACAGGAGATTCAGAAGGTGATGGAGCGAGAGGCCTTCCCCTCTTTTTTGCAATCTGATATATGCAAGGAATATGCTCGTGCAGTTGAAGACAGCCCCACTCCAGACAGTCCTGGGCCTGGACTTCCAATATTGGCCGAGGATGAAGAGTTTGGTGGGTTGCACCATGTGCCTGTTGGCATGGGCATGATGGGAAAACTAAGCCGTGCCTTCACACGCATCCCTCCTAGAAATCAAAGGTGAGAACTAAAGTCATTTGTGTTGAAAATGTCTCCAGAACTTGATCTGTTTTTGCAATGTTCAGCATTATAATTCACTCAATGTTCCATAATGGTCTATAGATGATAAAGGGTTAAAATATTAGTTAACTCCCCCCCACCCCCAAACATCTACCCTCTTTATGCATTTTCTTTGTTTCCTCCCCCCTAGTGTTAAAGGTTAACTTAGCTGTTATTCCTTTCCCTGAGCTCACATATCTTTGATGTGAACAAAATCTTTCCCTGCTCCAGAGATCAAAGAATGACATCCACAAAGCAGGACAGCTTTTTTTTTTTTCTCTCTACACTTCCCCCTCCCTCCCAAGATGCCTTGCTGTTTTAAAGCCTTCTTATCTTATAATGACTGTTTTTATTACAGTTATTCTTTTTCTTTTATGTCTTATGCTGGATTAGATAGTAAATCGGGATAAGATGCTGCATGAGGTTGAAAGATATACTTGAATTTGTGTTGTGGTTGTCAAAACACCTTGTCCTTTTCTCCAGTAAACACATGCACCTTACCTTTCTCTGCTTCACCTTTATACAATGATATCAAGAAACCTTTGAAGTGCAATGACCATAAATTTAAGCTTTACCAAAAAGTTAAGGGTTGAATGACACAGTGTTTGAAGCAGGGGAGCCTGGTTCAAATACGGTGTCTGCTCCTTGTATCCTTGGGCAAGTCACTTTATCTCCCTGTGCCTCTGGCACCAAAAACACAGTGTAAGCTCATGTGGACAGGGACTGCCTGTAAAAATACTATGTGCCAAGTACCGCGCACTATACTGTAATTGTGAAGCGTTTTGAGTCCCATTGGGAGAAAAACTCTATATGAAATAAAGTTTATTATTACGATTAGAGAGCGGGTTATTGGTAGTATTGAATAATTACAATTACTTTACTAGTGGGCATGGATGTAGCATAGGGAGGTTTATGGCTAGTCCAACCAAGAGGAATATCTGAATTATTTTGTGGGTTGAACTTTATTTTCTATATCAATTGAAAAAATGTTTAGATCAGAAAAGGCGAGAAAAGTAGATCTTTGCTTACGGGAACTAGGTTACATGTAATCTATTCTGTAACGTTACAAATGTGTTTCCTGGATCATGATAACGTCTGGCCTTGCTCTAACAATAGTAATGTTTACCACCGTTTCTTACCTGCTCTGCTTCTTTCCTAAGGTCCCATTCAAGGAAAGCTGAACCATCATCCTCTCACCAGTACTTTGCTCCTGCAGCCAGCATTAATGACAGTGAGATCTCAAGTGATGCCCTGACAGAAGACAGTATGTCCATGACAGATGGCAGTGTGTAAGTATCCTGTAGTAAGCCTGACAGTGGGCTGCTTAAATACTCTAGCATCCTGAAGTCATGTTTGTGTACTGAAACCAGAGATGCCATTGCATTGGCCTAAGGGCACCACTGTAGGGACAAAAAAGGATTAAGTAGGGTTTAAATTGAAATGCAAAAAGAAAACTAATAGAAATGTAACAAGTACTGTTATTAGTTGGCGAATAGAAAGTTTAGGAGACAAACCTCAAACTTCTAAGATAAATTAGCATTCCACATGCTGGGGCACGTTGAGGCCTCATTGGCAGGCGGTCCTGCAGGCCTCGGTTCTTTCAGCATGTCGGCTGCCAGAGGCTATAGGTCAAGAAACACGGGGGCCTTGTTTTTTCTCTTCCTATTGTTGGAGACAATGAATGGAATTTGCTGCTCACTTTGAAGGTGTTGCCAAGTGCATGGCTCCCAAAGAGGTGATGCGGATGCTCTTAGCATCTTGATGGCAGAAGGATCCTATGATATTTTTTAATCGTGTTCTTTCAGTTCTGATTTACGTGGCCATAGTGCAGTGGGATTATTGGATGATGACCCAACTGCATAAGAGTTAACCTACAAGTTGTATATTGTATTGTATGTCTTTATTTATATTGCGCCATTAATGTACATAGCGCTTCACAGTAGTCACACGTGGTAATCAAATAAATAAATAACATAAAATATATATATATATATATATATATATATATATATATATATATATATATAATCGAGCAGATCCTCAAATACGTGATTTTAAATAAGCGCCTAACAAAGTTTAAAAGGTTAAATATATACAGAACACTATCACTTTACAGATGTGATGACTAAGTCGCAGAAGTCGGCCATAAATGCTTACTCGATAAATGCTTAATTATTAATTACAATACAATTTGCATATTGAGCGCACAGTCCTATAAATGATATCTACTTCTTTTTTTTTTTTTTTTTTTTTTTTTTTTTACATATTTTAATAAACTGCATTTCCTTTTTAGAGATGGCATTCCACCATACAGCGCCCGCTCCAAAAAGCAGCGAGAAATACATCGAAGCGTCAGTGCCAATGGACAAGTGTCTCTGCCTTTTGTTCCCGTAAGTCTAGCATTCTATGTTCAAGTAAAAACATTAATTTAACCTTTGGCGCTGACTATCCCCCATATGCACAGAATAAAATATTGTGATATGAAAATGTTGCTAACCACTTACCAAGAGCAAAATTTGAACTAAAGAGAGAGATTTTTTTGATTTTTTTTTTTTATGTGGAGATGGGGGAAATAAAGTCCCATTACGGAAAGCTTTTGAACAGCTATTATGAATGAACTGTTAAATATTACTCTATTTTTTCCCACAGAGGACTATGCGTCCACCGGCAGAAATGCTGCCGGCTAACCCGGCAGAATTTGCCGCAAAACTGACAATGGCTTTGGAGAGGGTGAAAAAGCAGAGAGACGCAGAAGAGAAACTGGAAGAGCGATTGCAGAGGTTGAAAGAGGTAAGTTACATATGGGAGTGAGAAGGGTGTAAGAAAGGTGAGGCAAGTTAATGATTCAAAGAAAACCCAAGAAAGTGATGAGAAGCATCTGAAAACGTTGAGATATACAACATTGGTATGCACCTGGCACTGTGACAGGTTGACAAGTTGAGGCATGAAGAAAAAGCAAATGATACTGGAATATCTTTTGGCACGGGTCTGCCCTAAAGAAACAGAGTGGCTTCAATCACTTTCTAATCTTCAGAGACTCCAGTCCTGAAGGGCCGCCAAAAGGTCAGGTTTTCAGGATATCTCTGCTTCAGCACAGGTGTCTCTGTTGTTGATTGAGCCACCTGTGCTGAAGCAGGGATATCCTGGACCTGACCTCTTGGTGGCCCTTGGATTAGAGTTGGCCACCGCTGGGTTAGAATGATTGCTGTGATGCTTAAAGAATGGTTTAAATCATAAAAAGTGGCAATGTACAGACTGAATATAAAACAAAATAAGGCAAAACATGCAAATTATTTTTTTACATAAGAAGGGAAATAAGTTCCATATTTTGTTGACCCACAGGAAGAGGAGAAAGATGAATATGACCTTGTTCCACCGAGTCAGGAGACCCTACCAGCTGCTTCCTGTGAGGATGACCCACAGTCTATTCTTGATGACCACCTGTCTCGGGTTTTGAAGACACCGGCAAACCTGTCACCAAGATCGCAGTCACCTTTCACTCAAAGAAAAGCCAAAGGTCAAGCGGCATTTGTCAAAGGACAAAGTTCAGCTTGTCACCTGCGCCCAAAAGCTCCTCAGGGGATGGAAGCAAATATCACGCCACCTTTGGAGCACCGGAGCACTGTGAGGTATGTGTATCCGTTTATCTGTGGGAGTGGAGAACCCGGTTTAAAGTAAACATTATAACTAAGAAGTTTCAGTAAGAAAATGTCGTTCTCGAGCTCTTTTGGTACTGTTTTGTAGAACTTCTTATACAATATTTTTTTTTGTCAAACCCAGTATTCATAAAGAGTAGCAACTTGTTCCCATGACATGAGTTCTTTATCAATACTTATAGTCTCAATATTTCAGTTCCCAAGGCACAAAAAGTTACAGAAGAACAGAAGGTTGTGTACAGTCGCATAAACCGGAGGAAGGGAGCTCATCCGTTGGGCTGACCACTCCTCTTTCACCAGAGCAAGAAGTGGAGCGTAGCCACAGTGTCTTACAATGGGTTATGGAAAGTGCAAAGTTGATGAAAAAGCACAACCGTGATGGCAATGTCAGGTGAGTTTAAGCAATTGCACATAACTTAGAGGAGGACATGCTTCATGTAAATCTTTCTATAATCTGTAAATGTGTAGTAATACTGCAGCATGAGGAACCATGCAAGCTTTCCATGAAACCTTTTAATTATCCTCCTTAAAATGATTGCATAGGACTAATGTATGTTCGTGTAACAAACTAGTCCCATATTTACATTTTTTTAAATTGAGTAACTGTAGTGTGAAACCATAAAGCTGGTGTAATTGACAAGAAAAGCACTCATTGCATTTGTGTACGATCCTATTTTTATAGCATCAGCCATTGCCCTGAGACAAAGAAGACCACCCATCGTACGGCATCCCAGCCTGCACACCTATTTCTGCAGGATACCTCAATGCCCCCACTTACAGCCCCCAACACTCTTGATCAACTGGAAGAGGCCCGGAGACGTCTTGTGGAAGAGAAAAGGGTCCCCAAACTTCATAAGCCCCGGTGAGAACTCCCATTTAATGGAGTCATTGCTACCTTTTTCCTTTCATTTGCACTTCGGCAGTTTTACTTATTGGCAATAAAGGCACGCAGGACATTCAGTGGCATAACAAACTGTTGATTGCGCTGTTGCAAGTGGTTGCAGAGTTGAGCTCTTTGGCAAACATGAAATCAAACTCTTAATAAAAAAAAATCTTACACATGTTTGGTTTCACATGCTTAATTTCTTTTGTTTGTATTAAAGGTGTGTGCAGTCTACAATGCTTAAAGAAAAAAGCAAAACCGTGGAATCTGCTCCATCATCGGGTTTCTCCACTCTGAAGATTTCAGAAGAGTAAGTATCTTGGCCACAGTACAGTATCAAGCATTTTAGTGTTAACTTGTGTCGCCGCTTCAACCGTGTCTTGCATTGACATATTTATATGGTGCATTAAGATGCAGCATTGGATGTTTGCACGTGACGTACATCCATAGAAAGCAGCCCCATACAGTTTGCCTTTCCTATGCTGATCATGAATGGTAAACCTTTAATAATCACACAGCCCCTATTCCATTTACTTCTGTAGCAGGAAAAATGGCAGCAACACTAAATGTGGTGGAAAGCATCTCCAGACGGGCGACATAAACAAGATGTCGTCAAAGCCCACAAAAGGGACTTGCTTCATGATGGAATCTGATATTTGTATTTTTTTCTTTTCTTGCAGGCATAAGGCCGTTAAGAAGCTGAATACCGATAGCCAGGTGCAAGGAGGGCTGGCCATCGTGTATTACTTCTGTGGAGAAAGGATCCCTTATATGATACGAACAAAAGAACCCAGTTTGACCTTGCAAGAGTTCAAAGAGCTGTTGAGCAAGAAAGGAAGTTACAAGTAAGTTGCCTTCGTACTGCAGTTTAATCTGATTTGGGGTCTGCTAGGAATGATCACTAAAATCTGTGTTTTTTCTATTGCATTTTTGTGTCCCTAATACTTTGTCCCGGTTCTCTCCTTTCTAGGTATTACTTCAAAAAGGAAAGCCAAGAGTTTGAGTGCAATGCCGTGTTCCAAGAAGTCTCTGAGGAGGATGCTGTTCTGCCGTTGTTTGAGGAGAAAATTATCTGCAAGGTGGAAAGAGCATGTTGACCATAATATGCACGTTTTCTAGAAAAGGAAAAGTTAGCGCTGCTATTTAAGGGAGTCACTTTGTTCACAATCGCAATGTGGCGTGAGAAATCATGTTTTTGCTTCCAAAGCACTTGCGAGGTTTTTTTTTATGTTGATGAAGACTTCACAGATGTGCCAAATGGATGTGAAAGGGATGCCAAATCAAGACTAAGGAGTGCATGAAGTGTGCATCTTTTTCACTGCTGGCAACAAGGAAGTTAATAACAAAAAATACATATGGCATGTTTTTGAAGGTCAGGGGTTGGGAAGACGAGAAAAGGAATGCCGATGGAGGAGACAAAGCATGGCAAGACCTATATTTAGGAGTAAAGGAAGTGATTGGAGCAGGTCCAACAGGATTGGGATCTGTCACCAAGTGATTGCAACAGAAGTCAAAATATTGATTCGGCGGATTGTTTTGCTATAAGATTACCTTAAGAAGATGTATGGCCACTATCTTTATTCGGGTACATAAAATGTACATATTTCTGGGTATTTCAAAGCCATTGAATTGAGTTTTGATGGAGAAGAGAAACGTTGCCTCCTAATATTATGGATAATTATCCGCTACTTTAAAAATCACCACTATTACTACTAGGAATCATAAGCTGCAAGCTTTACTTGGCAATTTTAAGCTCCCTCAGAAAAAAAATGCAACCTCAAGGAAGTACTCTGTCATCAACACAAGCTTGTCAAAGAATCTGCATTCAAGAACTTTGGTTATCCCGGGTTCCGACATTTGAAATTAAATCTGCGTTCACAACATCCTTAGGACTTTATTGCCATGGCAAATTGATCTAAAAAATAAAACCTAATCCAAGACGCATCTTTTCAATAATTTCAGAACATGGATAATTTATGAGACTTTTTTGGCTGAATAACAGAAAACCCTCACTTCCTGGTCATCAAGCTATGCAAGTAATTTAACTATATGCTGCTATTCAGACTTCCCCCGATGGCATACCGATTTTGGTTAGTTTGTAATACAAGAATGTACTGTCGTACGTTTGAGAGGAATGTTGTCATCTAACCTTTTATTTCTACAGTAGATGGGTTCCTTATATTTTCTATACCTTTTTTTTTTTGTTTTTGTTTTTGTTTTTTACTCCACGTCCGGTACTAGTACATCTTCTGGGACATGGTGGCCTACTGAATACTTTACCTGGTAAAGTAGATGACTTGACAGAGTTGACTTTGTTCTGTTTTAAGAACAGATGGGTCTGTTTTGTGAAAGAACAGCGCCAAAAGAGACACATTGGTATTCAAAAGAAAAGCGTAACAGGACCCCGCCTGCACAATCTGCACATGATCATTGAAGTCTTAAGCTTTTTTCCAATGGTACTTCTAAATGAACAGCTTGAATGAACTTGTCTTTGATGGAGAAATCTAATTTAAGCCATATCAACAATTTATTTTACTCTGTTTTTAAGAGTGTATGTTGTCCCTTGATTTTTAAAAGGGGTTTGTTTGCCTTTGTACATTATGTAAATATTCTCACGCCTGTTATTTAAGCAATAATGAGTGACATGGCATTTTATGGATATAAAACCCTTCCCTGTTACATGGAGGCTTCACATCAGGAGTGGCCAACTTCAGTCCACAAGGGCCACCAATAGGTCAGGTTTTAAAGATATCCTTGCTTCAACACAGTAGCTCAGTCAATGACCTGAGCCACCTGTGCTGAAGCAGGGATATTCTCAAAACCTGACATGTTGACCCCTTGGGGACTGGAATTGGCCACGCCTACTCTGGAAAGCCCAGCCCGAATTGCATCATTGGTTGATAGAAATGTATGTTTCAAGTGGTTTATTTTATGTTTTTGGTAGCACACTCCAACTGTTAAGTAAGGCAAATTGAAGGAGGTTTTAGAACCTGAATTAATTCAGACACTGGGACTTCTAGAGTTTTGTGATGAAATCCCTGAAATAGAAAAAAAAACCTGCTACCCCTTGGAGGTTTTTAGTTTGAACAGGCATGGCTGCAGGTTGTAGCCTGTAAGTCTCAGGGCTGCATCTTGCACCACCTGGAAGCTCTTTGGAACACTGCATTTCTAATACTTCAAGAAAGCTCTATTTTACTCTGGAACATCAATTGCTGCGTAAGTGGCATTGCTGCAATAGAATTCCTTAAATACTGCTTGGGTAATTTTATATTGAATCATTATAGTGGTTGAATGACTGCTGTATTAAGGCTTATTTCTGTTTTGCGGAAACAAGTGTCCAGATGTTTTAGCTAGGTTTGCTTGTTGTACAATTATATAGCAAGTGAAACAGACATTGACTTATGCAGGCAAAGCAAAAAAGAGGACATTGTTGGACGTCTTTTCATTTGCATCTGTCCTATCTTGTGTAGTTTTTTAAAGTCGCCTATATAAGCCTTGGGCCTCACTATCACACTGGTGTATTGCACCATGATCCATTAATAAAGGCCATATACACCAAAGGGTGCTAACCTGTAGCATGCCTTCACTACCATTCAAATAATAGGAGTTATGGGGGGCTACAGCTTTACCCCCCGTATGTGACATCCAAAGAAGCATTGTAAACACAATACATCTATTGGCTTTAAAGCTTCTGGTGCTACCAATCCCTTCTCTGCCACTTATTTACTTCAGACTTCTCTTACCAAGCTATTATTTGGTAAAACAAATAATTGCCCGATATTCAAAAATGATCAGACAGCTGCCATCAGAAAGCTTCATAACTTACATTTTCTGGAGTGTTAACTGTACGTTTTTTTTTTTCTTTTAAATCTACAGATTGCTATTTAATATTCATAATAATAAAGTATTGTTATCATTATGGTGTTGTGGTTGCCAAGCGAATCTATAATCAACAGCAACGCCTGTTTTAAAGGTGCTGAATAAAAAAACAAAACAAACCTTAATTGATGCAGGAAAAAAAATCTATGAAGAAAGGTTTATTGTTCTTCATTTCCTGAAGCAAGTTATAACTTTGGTAACCCATTCCACAACTGTTTTATACAGCAATGCATATTTTTATATATATATATAAATATATACATGTATAGATATAAATGATACATTGTTTTATATATTTCAGAGTGATAATTAAGTTGTATAAAAATTGAACACTTGTTATTCTTCAAAATGTAAAAATAAGCTGAAATAAAATTATATATTTTTTTTTCAACCCTTTTTTGGGGGAGAATTCATATTTCTGTACCTCGTAAATAACACTATCTATGGAAAGTAGTAATTGGTGAAATCCACACAATGCAGTAACGAGCACAGTTTTAGTAGCAATCTTAAATGGAGCTTGTAAAAGATAAGTAGAACTTTAGTGCACAGAGCAGAAGATGTCATCGACACAAGAAAGCAGCTCACTTTATATCCTGGGAAGGCAATATTAAATAGAATATTAAAATAAGCTTTGAATGTTACTTTCCCACAATTCTTGTATATGAACTCTTTCCATAATCATGTTAGAATTTCGTGAAAATAAAGGTGAACAATAGCGCTCATGCAAACAATGAATTACAAAAAACCTGTGATATAGAGTCCAATGTAGTCCTGGAGCTGCCCAAAGAAGTGAATCTGGAATCTCCTACCCAGATTTGGTAATGTAGGGGAAAGACACCTCCTGTGGCGCTGAGGAATGGTTTAAATGTGATTGTAGACAAAGTTCTTTTCTTGATGGATTCCTCAAGAGAAAAAGAGAAAACAAGCATACACACTGCAATAGTGCATTACCCAGGGACAACTAGGATGTATAAAGAGAGCAATTTTAATACAATAATAAAATACAGTATAACATAAAATAAAACAATTGATTACACTAAAAATGCAAACATTTATACTAAAAAGAATTATACTAAAAAGAACTATCTGTGCCTTGGCATAGGAACCAGATGTCTTGAAACTTGCTCCATTTGGTGTAAAATTGGAAACCTACTCACCACAAGTGACTAGGACATAAGCATTATTGAAATGGTCTTATCAGCATACGGGACCGCTTGCTGAGAGGTGAAATTGCGTCAATCCACGGAAGAGGATCTCTTTTTCTGCTCGGGTGTCTAGTTGCTGCACACTGCTTACTGCTTTCTCCCAGAGTTCAGCCGATCAACTCCTCCTGTGACATCACCGCTTGTTCTCCACAGCTACGGTGTCTCAGTAATGCCAAAAGACCTCCTACATGTTTCGAAACTCCTAATAGTGGGTTTCTTCCTCAGGGATAGTAGTGAGGGTGAGTAGGTTTCCAATTTTACACCAAACGGAGCAAGTTTCAAGACATCTGGTTCCTATGCCAAGGCACAGATAGTTCTTTTTAGTATAATTCTTTTTAGTATAAATTTTTGCATTTTTAGTGTAATTAATTGTTTTATTTTATGTTATACTGTATTTTATTATTGTATTAAAATTGCTCTCTTTATACATCCTAGTTGTCCCTGGGTAATGCACTATTGCAGTGTGTATGCTTGTTTTCTCTTTTTCTCTTGAGGAATCCATCAAGAAAAGAACTTTGTCTACAATCACATTTAAACCATTCCTCAGCGCCACAGGAGGTGTCTTTCCCCTATGTTAGAATTTCGACTGCTACCAAGCGATATATATATATATATATATATATATATATTTTAGTGATTCCTTAACTTGCAGCACAAAAGTTGCCCTCTTCCTAACCTCCTGAAAAATGAGAAATATATTGTTTCCAAGAGGTGAGGGAGATTGCAGAAAATGATGATGGGTAACATGCCTAATATTTCAAATCGAGGTGGAATATCTGAAATATTGATTACAATCTAGTGAGTATGTATTCGTGCAACAGGTGACGTGGTTTAATAGTGCATTGATGTCTTGGTTTGGATCTTCAATTTGTTTTAATTGATTGTATTGGATTTTGGCCTGGTTAGTGGTGTACCTGTGCAGCTACACACTAGTCACCAAGTGTGCCCTACTACAGGGGTGTTCAAGACCCTGCAACGGGTCAGTTTTTAAGGTATCCCAGCTTCAGCACAGGTGACTCCATCTTTGATTGAGTCACCTGTGCTAAACCTGGGATATCCTTGACCTGGGGGGGGGGGATGGGGTCTTGGGGACGGAAATTGTGTACCATTAACCAACTACACTGTCACACCTTTATTTTAATTTTTTTTTTTGTTTGCACCTACCGATGTAGTGCCTGAACTATCCGTGTGATCTGTGTTTACCCACGTCTTACGCTCCAGGGAAAATGTAAATCACTTAATTGTGTTCCCGCAGCACTGGTATATCAGGATCGCAGCAGAACGCTGCTCTTGCCATGGTTACATTTATTTATTTATAAAATATTTTACCAGGAGGTAATACATTGAGAGTTACCTCTCGTTTTCAAGTGACATCTGTGCAAGAAAACGCTACTCAAACCTCAGTTGAAGAGGCACTCTTGGTTTGTACCGTGGGCCATCTTGGAGCTCTTTCTAGATAACCGTTTTCTCTCTTAGAAAAGTAACACACGTGTTATGGTGGGTAAAAAAAACTTGACAACCCCTCCACCTTACAGCAAATAAAAATATCTCTTGTGAGCACATTCACAGGTCTGCGGCCATAACTTATTTAATGTGTTGACACCTATTCCAGCTTTACATTGCAAAGTCAGTATAATCATCCTTTGCGATTAGACCTAAAAAGTAGAAACAGCTGTATGTGAGTGTTTTCTGGCTATTAACTTCTTAACCCAGCCTGTGCTGAAACGCTGTGTAATGTGGCAGGCATAAGCTAATAGGGGTCCATGTTAAAATGGATTTAAAGCAAAAAGTGATGCTGTGTGTTCATTTGCATGTCATTACCCAGAATCCCTGCCTGCAGTGGAAGCATTGTAGGCTAAGAGAGAATGGTGAAAAGCAGGGCTGCAGACCCGCCTGAGGCATGTGAATGTGCTCACAAGAGCTTCTAATATGGTTTTTAGGTGGTTCTTATGATCATTCAGTATGAGCAAGATGCGAACGTGCAGATATGCACTTATATATGCACTTATATAGTGCTTTCAATATAATGTATTAAACTGCATTTATTTTAGCACACACCATAAAGATGAATGGCATTCACATATGTATATTTTAAGTTTTATAGTGCCGGCACCATATGCCACTCTTTACAAAAGAAACCCTAAAATACATGGAATTATAATATAATAAGTGCTATAAACACGAAATCAGAAAATGGGAAAGGAAATCCTTCCTTCAGACAATTTATAATCTAAGTTTGTTAAACCAGGGGGCGCAAGATGATTTTTTTTTTCCAGCAATTCCCGAAGTACCGCGCTTTTCCCCCAAAGCATTTAAATTAAATGCCGGGGAGCGCGCAAGTCCACGTTGGCTTTAGGATGACGCATCACTGTGGCAACGCGGCATCAAATGATGCCGTGGGGTGACGTCACGTAATTTGATGCCGGTTCCTAGGTAAGGGTGGGGCGCGCGAGCACTGGGGCTGAGCAGGCAGGGGGGCGCAGCGCAGAACGTTTGCGCACCGCTGTTAAACCATTATTTTACTTTTAGTGAATTGAGGCAGAGGCCCTTAATGTTAAGTCCAGCAATGCTAGTTGTAAAGGCAATCTCAATGTTTTGGTGCAGGCTGCAATTGTGCTTGATTTGCAGAATTCCAATGCCGCACACGTTATGTTTTTGGTTTACAGTAAGTATAATGTGTGGCTGCAACATCAGAATCATTTAGTCCAGGGCTGGCCAACTCCAGTCCTCCAAGGCCACCAACAGGTCAGGATATCCCTGCTTCAGCACAGGTGGCTCTGTTTTTAACCTGTGCTGGAGCAGGGATATTCTGAAAAGAACCTGTTAGTGGGTGGCCCCTGAGGACTGGAGTTGGCCTCCCCGATTTAGTCCTTCCCTTAACCTGATGAGACGAGGGGTAACTAACCGTTATCTATGCTGAGTTACTGATGGCTTTATGGTGTCTTAACAGTACTCTCCTGTACTTCTCACCATATCGAATAGAGTCCTTTTTACAATGAGCTGAAACTTCGCGTCTATGCTTCTTCCTCCAATGATGTTATTCTTCTGCAAGCTATTTTTTTTAATGTAAATATATTTGTATAATAGACATCACAAGTCTTCCTCATCAAAAGAAAAGCCTCCTTTTTATTGTTGCCATGCTACTTTTTTGTTTTTTTTACACAGACTGCATGAGACTAAATTATATAATTGTTCCATATAAAAGTTCTCGGAAGTAGCTGGCAGCCATTTTCTCCCCCTGGTTGCTGGTTATTCCTGAGAGTAGAGTTATCACATTTTACATTTTGTAAATACAGGACGACAAAATCCAATAGGAAA
This sequence comes from Ascaphus truei, assembly GCF_040206685.1. NCBI lineage: Eukaryota > Metazoa > Chordata > Amphibia > Anura > Ascaphidae > Ascaphus > Ascaphus truei. The sequence goes on from NC_134488.1 coordinate 99,574,306, forward strand.
ATGTAATTTTAAATCCAGACATTATCTATTTTTTTTTTATCGTGAAAACATAGTTTCTCACTCCCCTCATCTATCTCCCCCCTTCCATCTCTTAATCCCCATCCTCCCTCCTCCACAGCTCGCTCCCTCCTCACAGCTCCTCGCCTCTTCGTCCTCCAACAGCTCCTTCTCTTCCTCCTCACAGCTCCTTCTCTTCCTCCTCACAGCTCCTTCTCTTCCTCCTCACAGCTCCTTCTCTTCTTCCTCACAGCTCCTTCTCTTCTTCCTCACAGCTCCTTCTCTTCCTCCTCTCAGCCCCACGCCTCCTCCTAACAGCCCCCCTATCTCTTCGTAGCACTTACCTGGCGGCAGACATTTCAGGGACAAAGGTCTGGCCGACAGCGGTGCAGTCGGGGATGGTGGATGCGGAGGATGACCGTGGCAGCAGGGGGCAGTGGTGGAGCCCACCCCAGCAGACACCAAAAGCTGTAATTGACTTCTGGGTCATATACTGCTTGGGCGGGCTACACCACTGCCCTCTGCTGCCATGTTCCTCTGCAGCAACCATCCCCGCAGCACCGCTACCATCCTCCAACCATCACTGCCGACCAGACCTTTGTCCCTGATTTTTCCCTTTGCTCTTAAAATAGGGGGAAATTATGGGTCCCGACAGACCTTTCGGGGACAACGGGACCATTAATTTAAAAGAAGGGACATTCCTGTATAAATGGGACGTCTGGGAACCTTACCTGAGAGCTATATGTGCCATTAAGCCTTGTTTTGAAATAAAATAATCATGTAATTGGAGGATTAAACCTTTAAAGGTAACTGACTCTAATAATACCCAGGTATGTTTGAGACATAGTTCTAAGTGTTCAACTACTGTACAGTCCTTTTTAATAATTTGTGGTTAAAGTAAGTATATTTATATGTAACACCATTTTTATTATTTTGAATAGTTGTTTAAGGTATTTGTTTCCCTGCTCTTTTATGCAAATATATTTGATGTGTACATACTGCTCCATCGATTTTGTGCATATTCTCTTGTACATATATAGAGCGTTCAAGTAGAGACACAAGGCTGGAGGATGACACATTCTTAATAAAAGCACAATGCCTGTATCATGCCTAGTGCGAAGGTCACTTTGGAACAATTAAATGTTGTCAGGTCAAGTATTTTCATTATGAATAGTATGTACAAACAGAGATAAAAACACATAGGGATGAAACATGTAAATATATACTATAATTATGTTAAATAACGAACCACCGAGTTGTGAGCAGGTTTGGTAATACGTTCTCACATTCTTAAAGTACAGAGAAAGGAGCTCTATTACTCTTAAGGCAGTGGTTTCCAACCTTTTTTTGGTTATAGAACCCTAGAATTAGATTGTCAAATTCTGGGGAACCCCAACCCTCTCTTCTCCCCCCCCTCACATACACTCCCCCTCTCTCCTACAGTAATATTATTGGAGACAGACAGGGCAAGTATTTTGTAAGCAGTAATTTGCTCTGCATGACATGGCTAGTTTGTTTTGGGTGCCTTCTGACAGTTATGACTGATCTGTAATGCCCTGCACCAGCTGCTCTTATCTCCCACGGCACGTGCACGCACACACCCGCCTTTGGACAGCATGACGGTCCGCAGCTCCCTCCTATCAGGAAGTTGAACGCGACTTCCGGCACCGACATTAGCAGAGAGAGAGAGAGAGAGGATTGCAGTGATCGGGTGACTGCAGAGCTGGGGAGCTGAGGCGTCACTGGTTATGTGGGGTGATGCCAGGCCTGGGACAGATTGGAGAGTTGTCCCAGCTCTCCGCCCCCTGGGTTCCACAGAACCCCTGAGGGATGCTCGCAGAACCCCGATTGAAAAAGGACTGCTCTAAGGTATCAGTATGTACTATATCATTTGAAAACTTGTCTGTTCGCTATGCATTAGGCCACCCCTGAAGATGTCGTAACCACATTTTTAAATGATGATTCCTGAGATCAAGAAGCAAGTTTTTGTCTGTTTGGATACAGTTCACAAATTACATCACTGATGACATACAAAGCAATAGAGATACAAATGTCCCAAGGTATCACAGAATGGAGTACAAATATCTTCAGCGGGAGAGGTGCTTAACCCTATAACAGTGTTGCCGCACTCAAAAATATATAGAAACAGTGAGAGAAAAGGTCAGCACGCTATCCCATATCCAATGTGCCACTCACAGTTTAGTAGTTTCATCCAGATTTGTATCAAACCATACACGTGGCTTGGTGATGCAAAAAAGTTATTTTTAATTCATACAAGGAACATACCACACAGTAAGCGATGTTTCAGGCCCTTAAACGGCCTTTCATCGGGTAAGTGTGACAAACAAATGAGCAACAATGCAGCTTATATACCCCTCTGCTATAGTCCCCGGATCCACGGAGAGCGATGCCACCAAACTGGAAGCACCAGCCGAGCCTGGCTGACAAAGAAGCCCTTGGGCACAGCGAGACAACCGCATCCCCGGACAACAATCCGAGCAGCACAGGAGGAAAGCCAACACATACACACCATCCTAACAGGGCGCACAAACAAAAGAACATCAATAAAATATGTCGTCCCCAAAATATATTTTATATAAATATACCACTACACTCTTTAAACATAAACGCTCCAAAAAGACAGAACAATTAGTGAGTAAAGTGCAAAATACATACAGTAAGCATCTAATCCAAAATAGTGGATATTCAGTAATATCTCCACATAATCCTAACTAAAAGGTCAACAAAATATAACAAGTTCAAAATATCAACAATATATATGTATATATATGTATATATATGTATATATATATATATATGTATATATATGTATATATGTGTATATATATATATATATATATATATATATATGTATATACATATATATATATATATATATATATATATATATATATATATATGTATATATATGTATATATGTAACAGTGTTTCCCCCGGTGGGAGATTTAGCCATTACTACGTATGTGGTGCATGATACCTGCTGGTAACAGGAGGGCTGAGCTGTCTGCTGGTGGTAGTGGGGACACAGGATCAGGTTTCTGGGGTACATTACCCACTTGGTTCTCTAGCAGTGCAGCGCCTCCATCTGCTGTAGGCTCCAGGTAGATGAAGATAATCTCCTACAGTAGAACTATCACCTCTCCCCCCCCAGTAAGATCACACACTAGGCGGGCGTATAACAACAGGAACGGTTTATTCTCTCACTCTGCAGCACAGTACACGGCACAGTTCTGCCCAATGCAGCAACTGTCAGCTACTTACCAAAGGATGGTCCCTGGACCTTCACTACGGGCCAAGGACACCGCAGCAGTCCCAGCTCTTCCTTCCCCTCTAGCAGGACCAGAGGTATAGGGTATCACACTCTTCCCCCAAGGGGAAGAGAAACAGGGTAGGCCAATGTAACGGTGAAGGGGTACCCAGGCCATTAATAAAGGTATTTGGCCCGGCTGGGTGCCCCTGAGCCAGACTGGGAATTGTAGAGTGTCAGCTCTGCAACCCAGCAAGGGTGGTAATACTGCAAAAGTATTCAAAATGCCTGTGTCTCTCCCCCCAGGGATAAGGGGGCGAGAGTAATGCGATGTATCAGCTGTATAAGCCAAGTAACAGGGTTCCCCTGAGTCATAGTGGGTAAATGTAAAGTGTCAGCTCTGCAGCCCACTAATGGCTGCAACCCTGTAATTGTGTTAGAACGTTCTGTGTGTGTCCCGCTAGGTATAAGGGGACCACATGTATAAGTCATGTAACAGAGTTCCCCTCAGTCATATGGGGTAAATGTAAAGTGCAGCCCACTGCTGGCTGCAAGCCTGTAAATGTGTTAGAATTGTCTGTGTGTCCTGCTAAGCATAAGAGAACCACATCATTATGCCGAGTTACATTGTATCAGTTATGTATCGTGTGCGCGCATTGCAATAGTGTTTCACTACCAACCGCAAGAAAAGAAAAAGGTTTTTTAAAAACCAGCAGCCTTGCGCGTAGCATTTAAACAGCAAGTTAACTGGATAGGAATTTCCCAGCGCTCTGATTTTTGCTATGCATAATGATAGTGGGTAATCATTAAACCGGTTATGTTTTCTGTATTATAAACTTTCATAAGTAATGAATGAAAGTCCCCCTCTTTTTGGTGTATTAATATTATAAGGGTAAGGGGATTTTCATTCAGGTCAGAACAGGAGGTGACACTTAGGGTATAAGTACTAGGCTTTAGAATGCATGGCAGGAAATCCCAGTGTGTAAGCAATGCATAATTTAACCCCGGACTTCTAAGGCACCCTGCGGGGATGGTCCCAGAATGTCTGACCAGGTCCGGAGTTAACAAAGCACTTGACAGGTTAAAGTGCTAAGTGGGGAGGGGGAGAGGTAAACAGTTTGTCCCTGACAGATGTCAGGGGGCAGGGAGACAACCTGTCATCAGGGAAGTGTGCTTTTGCTAGGTATGCTAAGCGGCTTAGGGCCGAAGTTCGCACATGGCATATCTTGAAGCCTCTGACAGGCTTCCTGAAGTATGGGTGAACCTTGCCAATGGGTGGGATGTTTTGTTCCCACGCTGCGATTGGTTGCACAGTGTAAAGATAGGACTTGTGAGGTTTTAAAAGTCTGTGCAGCCAGTCAGGAGGTAGATTCAACATGCTGTAAAAAGATTAACCTGAGATTCCATCTAAGATCTTTCCTGTAACCAGATGTTACATTGTAACTAAGTAAGTGTATTTTCGTATTATTTTGTAAATTAAGCTGTGTATGTTCATTGTGTGAATAAATTACAATTTATTTGATCTCACGTTTTGCTCAATCAAAGGATCTGGGTATTCTTGTGTTAAAAGCATTGGTCTCCCGTACAGCCAAGCTCCAGGCAGTCCTGTGAGATCCCTGCCTCCCTCATGAGGGGAGAGGCACTGCTAAATTTGGGGCGGCAGTGCCCTTAAGTACAGCTAGGATGAGGGCACCAGGTCTGTCCCATGATTGGACATGCTCAGGCCTGATGTCACCGCCTACCGCTGTCAATCAAGTGCAGCACCAAAGAGGGGGAAAACCCCATGTGTTGACTACTTGCAGCCTGATTCTAGCAGGGCTTACTGCCAGGAGTAGGGCAGGTTAATAGCCAAATGTGGCATGGCTACACACACACACACACACGCACACACACACACACACACACATATATATATATAAACAGCAACAACATATAAATTCATTGCACACCACTCACAAATAGAGTTTATTTAGAATTGACTCAATTTATAAAAGATAATGTAATTTTATATTTGTATATCCATAAAGGGAGGGACACCTCCTAATGGTACAAATAAACACCCTATCCATTATATCTATCTTAATATATCAAATTGAAATTTGTGGGGTTGTTGCTAGATGTGGTGAATCTGATTGGTCCGTGGGTCTGTCACTCAGCCTCTGGCCAATCAGATTGGTCCGTATCCCTGCCCCGCCACGCACGCCTCTCATTGGCCTGCGTGGCTCTATGACGTCACCCAACTGCCACTCTCTTTTCCTCCTCACCCGCCCACAACCACCCGGCCACTAACAGCCGCTCTGGCACAGGCCTCACCTCTCCCCCACCACAAACCCCTCTCCCCCCCGGTCACAACACTAACAGCCGCTCCGGCGCAGGCCTCACCTCTCCCCCACCACAAACCCCCCTCCCCCCCGGTCACAACACTAACAGCCGCTCCTACCGAGCACATTCTCCCCCTGGCTTCCCCGCTTGCAGCCAGCGGTGTGGAGGGCGGGAGGCGGCGCCACGCGGGAGACTAACTGGAGTCCCGGCCCTCTCTCGCTCCTGCCCGGCCACCGATCGCTCCATGCTGCACTACGGCCGCAGATGGAGGACGGGGCCGACCACACCACACCACGGATTCCCTCTCCTCCCTGAATCCCTTACCTTACATTTCGAGGAGAGGGACATCTGAAACCGCTGCTAGCGAGGACCGGGGGGTCATGCATGGGGGGGACAATGATGTGCGGTTCAGGGGGGGGAATAATGTGAGGTGCAGGGTGGGAGAGACAGATGTGGGGTGCAGGGGAGTGATGAGTGATGTGGGGTGGACAGTGATGTGGGGTGCAAGGGGTTGACAGTGATGTGGGATGGACAGTGATGTAGGGTGCAGGGGGGTGGAGAGTGATGTGGGGTGCAGGGGGGAGAGTGATGTGGGGTGCAAGGGGGGAAGTTTTGTGGGGTGCAGGGGCGTGGACAGTCATGTGGGGTGCAGGGAGGGGAGACCGCAGCTGTGAAGGAGGGGGGGGACCCATCTGTGAAGGGGGGTAAATTCCGGGCAACGCCGGGTATATCAGCTAGTACTCTATATAAGAACTGGTGTGAAATAAATATACATGTGTATATATAATGGTACCAAGATTAAATAGAGTACCCCCTGTAAAAGATGACAACGATACCCAATAAATGTACCCAAATATTGTAAACACACAATATAGGTGTAACACCCCTATCCCACCCGGCTGTATAGAGATAGGGTGTACATAAATAACAGTCTCTCTCTTTGTCTCTGGCAGGGTTTATACCTGCTCATAGAGTATTAGCTCAATTGGTTTACCTCTTATCTCAGGGTCTTCTTTCCATGTGGGGTCAGGCCAAGGCGAGGATGTAGTTGTAGGTAGAAATAGAGAAGGGCGCCAAGAACTTTATAACTTGGTGTTTATTAGCATACAACAGTCCTTGAATCTATACACAGGGACAGTGAACAAAGCATCTCTTCACAGTACAATCATCAGAATAGACCATAGTATCAGAACAAGACAGCAACATCAGGACAGGCTTTCAATATGAACCTTCTTGCACAGGGCATTACGCCAGAGTAACCACTCCCCCTCCAGACAGGAGTTCTGTGCAGGGATTTAGAAATATAGGACCTCTCAACCTATATTGAACAGGGAGTATGGTTCCACATACTCCCTGCAAGGGTAGCCTGCTCTTGGTCACCTAGATTCTAGGACCCTGCATCTCAAGAATCTCAGCCCTGTCTGTTAACCAAGGTCAGGAGGGTTTTCCATAATTATAGCTAGCCTGGTCTGCTTAGCTTATACTTCAAGCTGCGTGGTGTAGTCCCTGGGGTCCCTCTATTATAGCAAGATCCACACAGGGAACTCATCTGGGATCCCCGTCTCCATAGATATCTGTTGGATTCTTCACCCTAGAAGCCAGAGGCCTCCAGGTGGACTGGACACACTTCTCCCCTCCCCCCCATTGGGGAGGACTGGCACTCACCCCTAGATAGGGATGAACTCAACTACTTTAATTTAGAGGAACCCACATCTTTATACTGGAGGATGAGCCAGAATATTCTGCCCCAGTAACTGGGCAGAATGAACTGTAGCAAGGCCCTCATCCTGTCATGTGGTCCCAGCACCTTCCAGACCCAGATAAGTCCCTGTAAGTTGCTACATAATTGAAACATGTGGGGATGTGACTTCACCAGCTTGTGACTTATTAACCCTAGCACTGCCGGCTACTACCAGAATTTATATGCCAAGCCATAGAAATATAGCATGGTGCTACATAGGGAATACAGTAAAATCCTCCAACCAACATTGTAAAGAGAGATAAACATAGAGATATTCAGGCGGTTCACAGCTGCTGTCGGGGCACGAAAACAGGATCCCAAACGCAATCAAATAAAAAGGTTGTTTAATGAGTGCATATACACCAAAAACCTTCTGCTACAAAGAAAAACTCTGACGCGTTTCGTCCACAGGTAGGGACTTTGTCTTTGTCAAAGACTCTTTGTAGCAGAAGGTTTTTGGTGAATATGCACTCATTAAACAACCTTTTTATTTGATTGCGTTTGGGATCCTGTTTTCGTGCCCCGACGGCAGCTGTGAACCGCCTGAATATCTCTATGTTTATCTGCCTTTAATATTGGCTGGAGCACGCGTCATTGCATACCTGATCAGCGGCACCGTGTTTTCATTTGGGAGCTTGAGCCCGGCGTGTCAAGACCGTGAACAATTTTAGTAGCATCGGTTTTCTTGGAGTTTACTCTTGGACATTCTCAACATTGTAAAGAGACCATATTCCCAAGACAAAGTACCCAGAGAATATCTAGCGAGTAAGCTTTACAGTATTTATGACAGAATACCCTATGTCCTCGATTCTAAGACGCCATCGATTCTAAGACGCACCCTTGATTTAATAACAAAAATTGGGGAAAAAAACACTATATTAAATGTGCAGAATTTTTTTCTGGGGGGTGGGGGAGAAAGAGAGGGGGAAGATAGAGAGGGGGAGAGAGAGAGAGAGGGGGGGGAGAGAGAGGGGGGGAGAGAGAGAGAGGAGAGAGGGGGGGCAGAGAGAGAGAGGGGACAGAGAGAGGGGGGAGGGGGAGAGGGGGAAGGGGGGAGACAGAGGAGCAGGGGGAGGGAGAGAGGAGCAGGGGAGAGAGAGAGGAGCAGGGGGGAGAGAGGAGCAGGGGGGAGAGAGAGAGGAGCAGGGGGGGAGAGAGAGAGGAGCAGGGGGGGAGAGAGAGGAGCAGGGGGTTAGAGAGTGGAGCAGGGGGGAGAGAGAGGGGGGGGGCAGAGAGAGAGGGGGGGAGAGGGGAAGGGGGAGAGAGGGGGGAAGGGGGGAGACAGAGGAGCAGGGGGGAGAGAGAGAGGAGCAGGGGGGAGCAGGGGGAGGAGGAGTGGGAGCAAGGGGGGGAGGAGAGGGGGATAGGAGGGAAGGGGGAGAGTGATAGGAGGGAAGAGGGGGAGAGGGATAGGAGGGAAGGGGGAGAGTGATAGGAGGGAAGGGGGAGAGGGATATTAGGGAAGGGGGGAGAGGGATAGAAGAGAAAGGGGGATAGGGATAGGAGGGAAGGGGGTTAGAGGGACAGGAGGGAAGGGGGGGAGATGGATAGGAGGGAAGGGAGAGAGGGATAGGAGGGAAGGGGAGAGGGATAGGAGGGAAGGGGAGAGGGATAGGAGGGAAGGGGAGAGAATTGAGGGTCACACACACACACACACACACACACACACACACACACACACACACACACACACACACACACACACACACACACACACATACACACACACACACACACACACACACACAGATACACACACACAGATACACACACACACAGCTCCTTCAGCACGTGCAGCTCACACAGAGATTTGACAGGGGGAGGAGGAGGGCTGGGCAATGTGAAGACAGACCCGTCCGTCCCAACTCTCTGCACCTCATGGTCCCAACTCTCTGCACGGAGGAGGAGGGGGGGGGGGGTATCCCGTGATCTCTCTGCACGGAGGAGAGGGGGAAGGGCATGATTTCTCTCTGCACGGAGGAGAGGGGGGAGGGCATAATCTCTCTCTGCACGGAGGGGAGGGCGGGGGCAGAAGACCCGGCCGGCATATCTCTCTGCACGAGGGGGATAAGGGGGGCCGTGATCGCAGCCATGTTTGCTGCAAACAGAAAATCCAGCAGCACCCCCTAGCTGTTTTTTTTTCAGTACATCGATTGTAAGACGCAGTCCTATTTCAGCCATGTGAAAAAGGAAAAAGAAGTTTGTCTTACAATCGAGGAAATACGGTATATCTAAATTATTCTGTAATTTCTAATTCTAGAAATACTCATGGGGCACCTTGCAAAAGATTATGAATCATAACAACAACATTTGTATTTGTATGTATTATACAATACATTTATAGGAATACTTTAAAATCCAATATTTCATTCATTCCCTTGGGTAAACACAATCGAGTTGAAAGGTCCATTGTGTTTCCTTTTTTAGAAGTAATTTTTCTCTGTCACCACCCCTTCTAAGGGGCAATACCCCATCAGTGCTTGTCTAATGTCACACTTATGTTCAGTTATACGTCCCTTAATTGGTCGGATAGTTTTTCCAATATAGCATTCCCCACAGGGGCACCATAATAAGTAAAGTACACGTATAGAAGCCTTTTATCTTTTACGGTTTCCCTAATCTGGGGTGTCTAAAGGTATCACAGAGTTACAGTGAACACAATTTATGCACAGGAATGTAGAGGGGGTACTCTATTTTATTTTGGTAGCTCTTTAGATACAAATATATATATTTTTTATATATTTTTGATATTTTGCACTTTTTATGTTTTTTATCCTTTTAGTTAGGATTATGGGAGATATGACTGAATGTCCAATATTTTGGGTATGGTTGTCATCCTTTACAGGGGTACTGTCATGGAACAAGAATCATAGTTCTGTTCCTTTTTTCCTTTTTTGCAGCTCTGCCTGCTGGCCCTTTATGCAGTTGTACTTTCCCTTCAGTTATTATTCTCAGTGCAGGCGATATGGATACATTAGTTTATTTCCCTATCTCCTGGCCTCCTGCAAGTGGTTGCTATTACAACCCCTGTTATTCCCCTGGCATAGTGGACTATTCCATTACCCCCTGCCTGTATTCACAGTTACCTTAGCCCAGGCTCTGTTCCTGTGAGACACCCTCCATTTTGCTTTCTTTCAATCTCAGCAGGCTAAGCAGCACTACTCATGTCCCCAGCTCTTGGTAGAGTATCGTTTTTACTTTTTGTTCGTACTATCAAGCACTATTATTGTAGAAGCTCTCTCACTACACCATCTACAAGTAACTTTGTTATCTGCTGCTTTTCAATAAAGTGAAGAAAATATAAAGGACTTGTGGTGCTTGTAAAAGGAACTAGTTAAGCTGTCTGGCCATATATTACCCAGCATACTTCCCTTTGGTTCCAGAACAGTAAAAACGGATTTTATATACCTTGAGGACAGCATAGAAGCCACTGCTTACAGCCTTTAGACAGAAACTTGCAGCAGCCTTTAAACAACAAGCAGCTTACACAACTTCTGCAGCAGTACAAGCAAGCAGCTTACACTGCACACAGCCTGCAGCTCACACACAAGGCAGCAGCACTGCAGTCAGACTGCACTATACACAGAACTTTGATTGCTCTTTTCTGTCTTTGAGTCCATCCTCTGCACAGCCTGACAGTGAGGAATTAGCATCTCACCTAACCCTGCGCACGTTCCCACGGCTAGCGCCACCAAGGGCCACGCCTTCGGACACCGCCAGGACACGAGTCAGAGCCACCGGACACCTGTAAGTACAGCTACCCCTACTCTTACCGCTGCAGGACACCTACCAGCACTATCCGAGACAGTCATCCATCGCTGACACAGGTAAGCAGACCGCACGCCACACGCACTGGCTAAAGGCCTACACACACCTGCAGCATGGCAGAACTCAGATCCTCACCAAACACCACGCAGGAGAGTGACCACTCAGACACTGAGACCGCTGCGCAACTGATACAGGCGCAGGCAGACGCAAGGCCTAAACGGATAGTCACACTGACACAAAAGGCCCGCGAAAAATATGAGACTGACATTGGAGCGCACCGCGCTAAATTAGTGAAGGCCTGGGAAATAACCACACATGGAATACGCAATGTCGCCAACAATTATGTACAACAGCTTGAGCAGGCAATAACTCAATTAAAGATAGATCACTCATGCTACCAAGAGCTGTCAGAAGCATGCGTCACTTACTTGACCAGGGCTAACACCGCGAAAGCCTGCAAGAAAGAGACTTACAGCATAATATCGACCTAACACGTGACAGCCGCGTGCGAACCTCTATCACGAAGCCGAGAGTAAGAGAAAAGACCTTTTGCTGGAGACCGCATCAGAACGCTCCAGCACATCCAGGCGCTCATCAAGGTCAGCCAAGTCAGCGCAATCTAACACGTCTAGCGCAAGCGCTACCAAGGCACGGGCCACCGCAGAAGCCGCACGTGCTAGGGCCGAATATAGTCGAAAAGAGGCAGCCGTGAGGGCAGAGAGAGCGCGCATAGAAGAGCAAGAGCAGACTGCCGCCGCCACTGCCGCAGCCTCTGCGCGTAGGAAAGCCGAATTTGATGCGGAAATAGAGGCACTTGATCAAGAGAAGGAAGCCGTTGCCGCCATAGCCCAAGCTGAAGTCCTAGAAGCAGCCACCCAACAGGACGGCGGGGAGCAACCATACAGACGGATAATCTCAGAGTACCCAGTCCAACGTACTGAGGACTATGTAAGGAGCCTCTTCAGCATAAACACCAGCGCACCATCTCAACACGACAGGAGTGACTCCACAGACACCGAAGACTTGCTAGGTCCACGTGGAGAAGACGCTGTTCCTTCAAGGGTACACGCCACCTGGGATAGCCACAGCCGCAACAGTGATCCACACGCCAGCGCGCACACAGATAAACTACAACGGACTCGCAATCCAGGTACACCAACACGGGAAAACATAGCCCCTCACACTGACCAGCAGTCATCACACGTCCACCCCAAGGAAGAGATGACCGCAAGGACCCTCCTGGTAACTACCTCAGAACGCGACCAACACGCCGATGCCTCAGGCCTGACAGACATGGGCAAGTACATGATCCGGCGTGACATGGTGCAAACAGGACTTACCAGCTTTGACGACTGTCCCGAGAACTACCGAATGTGGAAGTTCACATTCAAGGACGCAATCAGGAGCCTGGGATTCTCAGCAAGGGAAGAGCTCAGCCTGCTATCCAAATGGTTGAGGAAAGAATCCATGGAACACGCGAAGAGACTCGGGGCGGCAAACGCGAACCTCACCCAAGTAGGTCTTGACCTGGTATGGGAAAGGCTAGAAGAGTGCTACGGTAGCCCCGAAGCAGTCGAAGATGCGCTCTTCAAGAGAGTCGACAGCTTTCCCAGGATTACAGCTAAAGACTACTCGAAGTTATGAGAGCTCGGGGACCTGCTGCAAGAGCTGGAGTTTGCAAGGAAAGACCATTCCTTAACAGGTCTCAATGTCCTAGACTCAGCTCGTGGAGTGAGACCCATCTTGGAGAAGCTACCTTACAACCTCCAAGAAAGATGGATTTCACAAGGCTCCAAATACAAAAAGGGAGAAGCAAGTCGCCTTCCCCCCCTTCTCATTCTTCTTGAACTTCATCTGCGAAGTGGCAAGGACAAGGAACGATCCCAGTTTCATCTTGGGTGCGCAAACTACACACAGTGCAAGCAACCTGAGGAATGAGAAACCAGTGGCGAGATACGGTAACACTCAAAAAACCATCTCGGTCCACAGGACAGACGTGTCCCCCACGACCCAAACTACTCCCGATCAGTCGGTCGCCGGAGACGAGAAACCAAGGGACCCAAACAGGGAATGTTCCATACACAAGAAGCCACACCCACTTAACAGATGCTTTGGGTTCAGGATGAAGTCCCTAGAGGAACGCAAGAAGTTACTCGGAGAATTTGGAGTCTGCTTCAGGTGCTGCGATTCCACGACTCACCTAGTCAAGGACTGTAAAGAGGCCATCAAATGTGCAGTGTGTAAAAGTGACAAGCACATAACATCTCTACATCCAGAGGCGCTGACACTCCACCAACTCAATAACCCATCCTCCGTAGCAGAGCATGGCGGGGAGGAAGGAGAAGGAGAGCCAACATCTGTCACGTCTCTGTGCACCGAGGTTTGCGGAAAAGGAAGTGACAAAATGTCCTGCTCCAAAATATGCCTTGTCGCAGTGCACCCCCAGGGACAACCTGAGAAGGCTATTCGGATGTATGCAATCCTCGACGATCAAAATAACAGATCATTGGCGAAGACGGAATTCTTCAACTTATTCAACGTGCAAGACAATGCCTCACCCTACACCCTCAGAACCTGTGCAGGGTTAACTGAGACAAGAGGGAGAAGAGCAAGCGGCTACATTATACGTTCAGTGGACAACAGAGTGAAGATAGCTCTCCCCACACTCATCGAGTGCAACTACATGGCTGCAAACAGGGACGAGATTCCTACACCAGACGTGGCACGCCATCACCCACACCTCAGAGGAATAGCCAACTACATCCCGCCGGTAGAACAAGGCGCCAAGATCTTGCTGCTGCTTGGTAGGGACATCCTGAGGGTGCACAAAGTCCGTAAACAGCGCAACGGACCCCACAACGCTCCATTCGCCCAAAGGCTTGACCTAGGATGGGTGATAGTGGGCAACGTGTGCACTGACAAAGGGCACCGACCAGATTATGTTGAAGCCCGCAGAACGGTGATAACAGAATGCGGACACACATCCCTCTCCGAACCATGTCTTGGCGATCTCCAAGTGACAGGAGGGCCAAGTGAGGAGAAGAGACAAGGTCATACCCCTGAGATCAACAAAAACATCTTCACATCAGGGGGATGTGACAATGGCCTAGGATGCTTAGTAGTCCAGACAACTAACTAAGGATGATGAGTCAACTCCACTGAAGGAAGAAAGTAACCTCCTGAAGGAGCCCGACAAAGGGATCGTCCAAAAGACAATAAACAATCGGACGGTCCTCTTGCGAGCAATGGCACAGATAAGATGTACAGCCATTCCTCTCCGCAGAATACCAAGTGGCAAAGCAGCCAACCGCCACAGCTGGCATAGTCGCAAAAGATTGCGCCCTGCAGGTGAAAATACAGGTGCAAAAAGACAGTCCTCTCACATGTCTAAAAAGAGACAGTCACAGAGACATTTCACAAAAGGATTTACAAGAGCAAAATAAACTGTTCTTCGTCATGTCCAGGGAGAAAACAACCCCCTAGAAGCAACTAACAAAGAAATACAAAGATACATCACCAAAATACGTGGAGGCATTCTCGTGCAAGAGAAACGTTCTGAGGACTTAGGGTGCACAGCGTTGCAGACATCAACAGATGATCATGCAAATGATATTAAGAACTTGGACCTGGGGACAGGCACACCTCCCATACAGCGGAGTCTGAGGATAAGCTGGAATCACAAAACAGACGCATTCACATTCCAGGCGTCTATCGAAGAAAAACCCTACACCCGACGCGGGGTCCTGTCCACGGTCAATAGTTTTTACGACCCGCTGGGATTCATGGCTCCAGTCGCCATACAAGGGAAGTCTCTTCTCAGAGAAATGTCCTTCGAGAAGCAGGACTGGGACACCCCACTACCTCCAGAAAGACAGAAAGAATGGGAAACGTGGAAGGATTCTTTGAAGATCCTAGAGCAGCTTCAGATCCCACGCCCCTACTCACCCACATCTCTCACTGCTGCACACAACAAAGAGCTTTGCGTGTTCCAAGGTGCCTCTACAAAGGCCATAGCAGTGGTAGCCTACTTAAAAACCATGGATGCGGATTGAGGTGACCATGTCAGGTTCATCCTCTGCAAGGCTAAAGTGGCGCCACAACGCGACCACATTATACCCAGACTTGAGCCATGTGGCGCAGTATCAGCGGTAGAACTGGCAGAACTCGTCAAAAACTAAATGGACTGCAAACCAGATGCCGTCAGGCTTTACACAGATAACAAGGTGGAACTGGGTTGCATAAGCAACGAGAAAAGAAGATTCCACACATACGTCGCCAACCGTGTAGAAAGAATCAGGAAGTCAAGCCAACCAGAACAATGGTACCATGTACCCACAGACCAAAATCCTGCAGACCATGCCACCAGATCAGTGGCCGCAGCACAACTACAGAACACGCCGTGGCCCACAGGATCAACGTTTCCAACGCAGCACGCGGAAACGCCATCAGCCCCAGTTGATGACTTTGAACTTGTGGATCCAGAGGAGGACATGGAGACAAGTCCTCAAGTATCCGTGTTACTCACCAATATACGGTGCAGAAATGCCCTGACAAGATTCTTTGCCATCAGAGGACCAGCCAGACAAATAGGCTCCAACTATGGAACCAATTTCGTTGGTGCACGTGAAGGATTACAAATAGGCACTAAACAGTGCCGGAGACTTTTGCACAAAGACATTGTGGTACAACCAGCTAACCTGGAGCGGTGCATCCACCTGGCCTCCCTTACCAGAAGATTTTGGCCAAAGGACTTTGACGCCAGTGGTACCGGCCGGTATCGCCTCGCTATGTGGACATGGACTTTTGCATTGTTAAGTTATGTTTGCATTGCACATATGTTCTACATATTCTATTATATAGTGGTATCTCCAGATACCAAACGGGGAGTGTCATGAAACAAGAATCATAGTTCTGTTCCTTTTTTGCAGCTCTGCCTGCTGGCCCTTTATGCAGTTGTACTTTCCCTGCAGTTATTATTCTCAGTACAGGCGATATGGATACATTAGTTTATTTCCCTATCTCCTGGCCTCCTGCAAGTGGTTGCTATGACAACCCCTGTTATTCCCCTGGCATAGTGGACTGTTCCATTGCCCCCTGCCTGTATTCACAGTTACCTTAGCCCAGGCTCTGTTCCTGTAAGCTACCCTCCATTTTGCTTTCTTTCAATCTCAGCAGGCTAAGCAGCACTACTCATGCCCCCAGCTCTTGGTAGAGTATCGTTTTTACCTTTTGTCCCTACTATCAAGCACTATTACTGCAGAAACTCTCTCACTACACAATCTACAAGTAACTGTGTTATCTGCTGCTTTTCAATAAAGTGAAGAAAATATAAAGGACTTGTGGTGCTTGTAAAAGGAACTAGTTAAGCTGTCTGGCCATATATTACCCAGCATACTTCCCTTTGGTTCCAGAACAGGTACTTTATGTCATATTGTGGGATGGCCCTATATATACATATATATTTATTTCACAGCAGCTCTTATATAGAGTTTAGATATAATGGATAGGGTGTTTATTTGTACCATTAGGAGGTCCCCCTCCCTTTATGGATATACAAACATAAAATTACACTATCTTGTATAGATTGTGAGTTGAGTCTCAATAAACTCTGTGTATATATATATATTTGATATTTTGCACTTTTATGTTTTTTGTCCTTTTAGTTAGGATTATGTAGAGATATGACTGAATGTCCACTATTTTGGATTAGATAATATCATTGCTTTTATATATATATATGTAGCCCTGGTAAGAAATTGGGCTATAGTTCTATCCTCCTCCTGGTATAATCCCTGGTAAGGGCAGGTTGCCAGGAGTTATCATGGGTTTCCCCCACTTCAAGCACTTGCCCTGAGTGGTGGAGGTAGGTCACCTGACCCTGTGTCAAAGCAAGAGACACAGGGGCGGTGCCTGCTGATATCATAAAAGAGCAGTGCACTTCCTATTTAGTCTGTCTAGTGTCTGACAAGTGTTAGTTAGTGAGCTTAGAGTTACAGTTGGAGAAGGAGAGTGATCAGCTCATGAGTAGAACTGATCCAACCATAGTGTAGGGAGGTGGACCAGTACCTCTCACCCTGCTTAGGGGGTGAGGGAAGAGTTAGCCCCACTCTGGATGCCCTTGATCCAGAGTGGTGGCAGGGAAAGGACCATCCTGAGGGAGAACAGTCAGAGTGGATTGAACATCCCTGTATCTGTCTGCTGGTGCTGTGAATAAAGACTGCTGCTTTTAAAGAAAGACAAACCTGTGTGAGACTGGAATCTCTCATCCCTGTGTGGGAACTCTCTGGTAAGGTTTCCACCCCGCATTCCTGGGGCTTACTAAAGATGGAGGCGCTGCACCACTGAATAAGAATGGAGGCATCCACCCCAGAAACCTGTTCCTGTTATCCCCCATGTCATCGCGGGAGACTCAGGCCCTCCTGTTGCCAGCAGGTATGCACCACACAAAGACATGTAGTCAGACCCAAGTACACCTTAGGGGGCCCGATCTGCGATTGACCCCGGGAAAGGGGGTTACATATATATATTGCATGTTACTCACTAATTGTTCTGTCTTTTTGGAGCTTTTATGTTTAAATAGTGTAGTGGTATATTTATATAAAATATATTTTGGGGAAGACATATATATGTTCTGAGGTTCTTTTGTTTGTGCACTCTGTTGGGATGGTGTCCAGGCAGTAGGTTGACAGATTCTGTGTCCTGTTGTATGTAGATTTTGTATGTGTTGGTTTTCCTCCTGTGCTGCTTGGGTTGTTGTCCGGGGATGCGGTTGTCTTGTGGGGGCTCGAGGGCTTCTTTGACAGCGGGCACGGCGGGTGCTTTCGGTTTGGGGCGTCACTCTCCGTGGATCCGGGAACTGTAGCGGAGGGGTATATAAGCTGCACTGTTTCTTATTTGCTTCACCCCGCCTCCCCCGCCTCGATGCCTGGTACAGACATCACTGAAGTATGAGAATTGCTGTAGAGAAACACTGCAGTTATGTATAGGCCTTTGCAGGCCACAGTAGGCCTCGATATTAAAGTTTTAATGTTGTTTTCAGCTGTTTGACCATTTTAATATCTTTTCTTCCTGAAGGAACACATATTTAGCTCTATCTTGGGATGTTTCTCTGAAAATGGATGGTGGTTGGATCTGCTGATACAGAGAAGATTCAACAAGTCCATCCAGGAACTATTTATTTGCTGTACACTGTATGGTGCAGCGTGTTTGTTGTTTTTTTTTTTTTTTTTACTCGCCATAACTTTCTTTGACTCAGGAACTAGTCATTAGCAGCCAGCATAGTAACCTGCCTCTCAGCCTTCAAAGGTATCGTTCTTTTACTCATTTTGAGAATATAGCCCTGAAAGAGGAATTGCGTAGAACACAATGACAAAGCTCCCTGACTATAAAAAATAATGCACAGCGTTTGTTAGGGGCTCAATAGCAAATCATTGTAACAGAGGAAAGGGAGGAACGAATAGTGTCACAAAGGGAGGAACGAATAGTGTCACAAAGGGAGGAACGAATAGTGTCACAAAGGGAGGAACGAATAGTGTCACAATGCCACAGTGGGTTACTACCTTGCAAAACAATGTACATATATGTGTGTGTATGTATAATACAGTATATTAGTACTGTATACCCATGTAATGCAGACAGGAATCCTCGTGGAAAAAGTGAAGCACAGCCGGTCCAAGAAGAAAACAATCTGGGGCTAAGCGAATGAACTAAAAGTATTATTTATTGGGGGTGCCTATTTTCCTAACAAGCTGCCTTAGGCCGAGTTCAGGGTGGCTGCTACGGACGCGAGCGTCCATGCGCGCCTCCCCCCCCCGTGCTCCTGCAGCCAAGCGATCTGTGTTCAGGTTGCACGAGTCAGGTCGCGGCGTTTGGGGGCGTGGTGGGAGCCGGGGCGAATGTGTCACGGAGCTGGTTCGCTGAACCAGCTCACGTGACGCGACTGCAGACCCAAATATCATTTTTGGTTGTAGCGGCAAAATGTAGCAGCGTCAACGCTGCATTTTGCCGCCGGTGGAGTTTTCAGTTTGAACACTCCCACGAACAACTTGAAATTGCGACGGACGTGCGCACGCAAGCCACCCTGACAGCCACCCTGAAAATGGCCTGAGTACACTCTCCCCTCCATTACTCCCCATGCAAAGGCAATCCTTTTTTACCTTCACCCCATAACAAGGCACCTTCCTCTCTGAGAAGCACTCTCACACTGCAGAACACCTTCCCACCATAGGTCATTCTCCTGACGAGAAATCTGCCAATTATATCCTTGTGCAAGTACTTTTATTTCTGTTAACTCCCCAAATAAAGTTGAAGAAAATAGAAGGACATTGTGTGTTTTTTTTTAAGGGGACAAGTTAAACTATCTGGACTTACTCTCATGCCACGGATGGCTCTGGATCCAGAATAATAGTTAACTGGAGCCTTTTATTCCTTTCTGCATACACAGCCACAGTCTCTGGTATCTGCGTCAGTACAGTCAAACAAGTCTCCAACCTCAGGATAGTCCCTGGACAACCACCCCCGGCCAAGAGCACCAGAGGCAGTCCGTACTCTTCCCTGACTCCCTAATAGAGCCAGGAGAAAGGTATCACTCTTCACTCTCCCAAAGGGTGGACAGTGGGTGCTCAATGCTAGATACCCCATGTGAGTACCTGTCTCTGACACTGACTACATTTAGATGTGCAGCTCCTTAAGTACAGAGGGGGGAAGGACCAAGGCCTGAGCCTGGATTGGGCAGAATACAGGCCTTAGCCCACCTCCTCCCCTGTCACTCAAGAGAGCTGCTTACTGTGGGGAAAACCCAGGATCATTGGTCTTGACACTGCCTGCACTGTTACCAGGGCTTGCATGTCAGGGAGGGCACCCATATTCCCAAAATTCAAAATAAACTTGGATCCTTGACACATAGAAGCTGTGTGCTATAACAATGATACTTTAATGAAAGTGCAATCCTATCCAGTACATTTCAGCTTTTAGTTTTCCTCTGCTGTACAAATGTATATGTGTTAGCATACACGAGGGAAAACAAGCTGCAATACTTTGATAGGCTAAGGTCCCCAAGTCTTATTAAATACCCTACCACCTGGGATGCTGCAGTTACATTTGGATTGTTTATTATTTATAGAAAAATCCAGCTGATAGCAATTATTGGCTACGTGTCCCTTCAAATATCAAAGAAGGATGGGTAGCCATGCCGGTCCTTTCTTCCATGTAGTAACAAAGGAGGGAGAGGGAGTAGATGGTATGATACCTTGTATTGGACCAACAAGTAGTTGATATGTTAAAAGCTATTGAACCTCTCAGGGCCCTTCATCCGGTGTGCAAAGTGAATTAAGGGCCGTGGCATGTTTCACACCATTTGTGAAGAAGTCAGACAAGTAGAAGTATTTTGCATCATTTTGAAACGTTTGGTGCTCCCGTAGTATCAGAATATGTTCAAGTGTTTTTACAACCTTAAAGGGGAAGTTCCGCTTAGACGGTTTTATCTTCCTTACGTAGGTAGGAAGCAGGGGGACTCCGGAGAACCCGTGGCAGTTTCAGCTTTGGGCCCCCCCCGATATATTTCCTGGAGAAGGTCACTCTTTCCTTCTTATCCATATTCTTGTTATACCAATTCAAAGCCCCCCCCCCCTATTACATACCACTGGGATGGTTGTGTTTTGCATTGTGTAAAGCACCGCAATAGGATGTGACGGTCTCCCTCACAATGTGACAAGTTCCAGATGACAAATTGCCAGGCTTAAGCTGCTGTCCCCATGAATGTGGACACAGCAGCCACTAGATGGCTGTAGTGTTCTGTAAAAAAAAAAAACAGACCTACCCTACAAAGTAATTGCATTTTAAATATGGTACAGATGTGAGATCTGTATTACATACAACATTAACCCTTTTACTACCGCAGGAGCCTGCAGCAGCAGGCATTGCAGGCACCTCTAAGGCTGAGTTCAGACAGGAAACTGTGCGTTCGCTCGTCCCCGCCTCTGTCTGCTGGGCGATGTGTGCTCATACCCAGCAGACAGCATGAACCGATTTTTAGGCGGGACTACTCAGGCATTGAATAAAAAAAAAAAGAAACAAAGTGAATGTGTTTGTGATTGGCTGGCGAAGTACACGTGACACGGCTGCCGCTTGAAATGACAACTTCAGTTGTCTTCTTCAAGTGCAGGGGCGACAACGCTGTACTTCGCCACCGGAGCTCGTTTTCAGTTTGAAAACTCCCACACACCAAAGCGAAAGAGTGGCGAACGTGCATGCGCACATAAGAGCGCGCACGTAAGCGCGAGCACGTGCATCGCAGCCTGTCTGAACGCAGCCTAACATCTAAGGCTGCGGCCAGGCTGGGAGTGGGCGTGCTGGTGCTCGAGCGCAGCGACATCATGCGCTCTGCTTGGCCGTGCTTTTCCTGGCCAGCTAGTTGTGCGCCTATGGGGGCATGTCAGGGGGGCGTGGCCATGATGTCACGGAGCTGGTTCATGAACCGCTCACATGATGTGCCGCTCACATGATGCGCTCGCTTACGCTGGCCACACACATTGCCGCAATGTGTTTCATTGACCAAGGCTGCGGCCACGCTGCCGCTCAGCGCACTCATGCTTGAAAGCGGTGCCGTCACCAACTCTCGAAGCATGAGCACAGGCTGTCCTGCATAATTTTGCAAGCGCGAGCAGGGGGAAGGGGGGGGGGGGGGGTGAGGGGGTGGCTAGGGGCGTGTTATTGGGTGGATCGGGCTATTTCTGTGTAAGTGTGGGTGCTTGTGTGTGTGTTTGTGGCTGTGTGTGGCACTGCTGTGTGCATAGACTGGCGTTGATTGGTTGCTGAAGGGTCATGTGACCCTTCAGCACGCTCGAAAATCAATTTTCTCTGTCTCCCCAAGCAAGTCTCCCTTACTGAAGTGAGAGCGCAAAGCACGCTCAGCGGCAGCATGGACGCAGCCTAAGGCTGCGGTCCCAGTCATGTCTGTGTCACACGCGCGCCCGGCAGAAGGGCGGCGCGAGCACAGCGCTAGCCCGGCAGAAGGGCGGCGCGAGCAGCGCTAACCGCGATCTGCGGTCTGAGGGGAGAGAGGGAGCTTGCGACGGGAGGGGGCGTGGTCGGGGATTTGCGGGGGCGTGCCCATTACGTCACGCGGCTGGTTCGCCCTCATTGGGTGAACTGCCGGTGGGGGCGTGGCCACGCCTCCGTCGCAAGTTTAAAACGCAATTTCATTGAGTTTAAAAAAACTTGCAGTACGGCGCGGCTGCACCTTCAGCGTGAAGGTGCGTACTGGGCCCTTCCCCATTGAGGGGCGGTGCTTACACGCACAGCGCACGCCGCGCCGTGTGCTGTGGCAGTGACTGGGACCGTAGCCTAAGGCTGACAGCGACGCAATGTCACGGCAAAACAAATGCATTGTCGCTGTCGCATGCGCTTATAGTGCACACGATGGCGACAAAGCGACGGAGCGGCAGTGCTACCAGAAATCTGGTAGTCGCTGATATTTGATTTTTCTGGCGACGGTTTCCCCTTGCGGCCAATCGGGAGCTTCTCCGTGCCTCTGCCCTCCCCTTTTATGACGTCATCCAGCGACATCGCCTAAACTTACAAATACAACTCATCACAATGCCGACGGGTGATGTCATCGGTCGCTGTCGCCGGCTGTATAAGCGAGCCTAAAAGATAAACTCAACAGCAAAAGGGATTTTCGGAAGACTATTGCATTAGGATGCAAAATGCTTTGGTGCGCCCTCTGGTGCTTTCAAATGAAAGGTGCAATCCATCCCAAAAAAGACTTTGAAAAAGAACACAGGGAAATACTGTAAATCAATTAATATTTCAGTACTCTCTTTTTATCATTTTCCTTTAGAACTCATGTTATGAATCAAAACCTTTGTCATTACATTTTATGCTATAAATAGCATTTTGTTAAAACCCTGAAAGCTTTTAACAATTGCACAAATGTATCTCTAAAAAATTATGAGTTACTCCACAGTATGTACAATCAATATTTATTACCAAAAAATGGATCAAGGGTTGCACATTTAAGTTATTGAAAGGGCACATAGCTCGGTTTGAATTGGTGCACTGCATACATAGAATAATCATGAAATATGAAACTATCTTATACTATATTTGTGAAAGCACTGTATGCCTGTCTGCATGGCCTCTGTCCCTAGGGGAAATCTCATTGGTCCCTTGGCCCGCCCGCCCCCGCACACCTCTCATTGGCCTGAGACGGAGTAATGGGCCAAAGGACACACAACACACAACACACACACACACACAGTGTTAGCAGCACATCTCCCGGTCTCTTACCCGCCGGTCCCGGAGGCTCCACCTCTTCCTCCCCGAACATCAGGCTGAATTCCAAGTCATAGTGACCCGCGCGCACCTCCTCCACTCCCCGTGTCTCCCTGTTTCCCGCGCTTTCACCCCCCTCTCCCCCCGGCGCCGCTACAGTCAGCGGGGGAGCGGAGCGAGCGCCCGGGACACAGCGGGCGGACTCTCACCTCCCCACGGCTCTCACCACACATAGGCCACTCCCTCACCCGGCGCTCTCGCT
This sequence comes from Ascaphus truei, assembly GCF_040206685.1. NCBI lineage: Eukaryota > Metazoa > Chordata > Amphibia > Anura > Ascaphidae > Ascaphus > Ascaphus truei. The sequence continues at coordinate 99,597,937 of NC_134488.1, forward strand.
CACCCCCCCCTCCTGCACACACAGAGCACGCACTGTGCGTCCCTCCCCTCACACAGGGCGCTCCTCCGGCTGTCTCCGCCTCTCCCCGCGAAAGGCACAGCACCTCCTCTCCGGAGCGTCTCAGCCTCTCCGCTGAGGAGCCCGAGGTGGAGGAGGACGGCGGCCGGTACCCGTAGGAACAGGAGCGCGGCCGTGTGCAAGGTGAGTAAACGCAGGGGAATGGGTTATTTAACGCGTCCAAGACTCACCCTGCCCTTTGCCCCCCTACCCTCCCTGTCCTTTGCCCCCCCTGCCCTCCCCCCCTGCCCTTTGCCCCCCCTCCCCCTGCCCTTTGTCCCTCCCCTCCCTGCCTTTCCCCCCCCCCTCCCTGCCCTTTGCCCCCCCCCTCCCTGCCCTTTGCTCCCCCCCTCCCTGCCCTTTGCCCCCCCTCCCTGTCCTTTGCCCCCCCCTCCCTGCCCTTTGCCCCCTCCTCCCCTTTGCCCCTCCTCCTCCCTGCCCTTTGCCCCTCCTCCTCCCTGCCCTTTGCCCCTCCTCCTCCCTGCCCTTTCCCCCCCCCCTCCCTGCCCTTTCCCCCCCCCCCTCCCTGCCCTTTCCCCCCCCTCCCTGCCCTTTCCCCCCCCTCCCTGCCCTTTCCCCCCCCCCTCCCTGCCCTTTTTCCCCCCTTCCTTGCCCTTTGCCCCCCCCTCCCTGCCCTTTGCCCCCCCCCCGCCCTTCCACTCCATGCCCCCTGCCCTTCCACTCCATGCCCCCTGCCCTTCCACGCCCGGGCAACGCCGGGTATATCAGCTAGTATTAAATATAATCACGACCACGGACTGCACAAGTCTCAGTGATATCGACAGTGTTCAAGGTAACTTTTGAATCTCAATGTTTATAAAGCCCAAACCAGGGTAAGCTGTCATTGGAGCCAGGCTTGAGTTCATACGGGTTTGTACATGCATGAACCTATTTTAAAATCAAATCTGGGCTGGCTGGGATTCCTGGGTCTGGATAGAAACACTAATAGGTTTGGAAGTGATCTCATATTATTCAGTTCAGCTGAACGGATCGTGCTCCCCCACCACAGTTCAGCTGATAGCACATTCTAAAAACAAGTAAAGTACAGGCCCAAACTCTTCCTGTAATGCAGTGTATAATGAGTATCAGGGTTAGAAGCAGCTACTTGTATCCTAAATGAACCCAGAATAGTCATTCAAAGCACTGCACATCCAGGTACAATGGTTGTATTGTATATGATATGGATAGAGTTTATAGGATTAAGGTACTCAATCAAGGAGGGAGAGTTTCAATGTTTTGGGATATTCTTTAATTTGCATCTTAGTGTGCACATTAAAAACAGTAATTCGTAAAGGATGGGGGTCTCAGTGAAATCAGTCTGGAAAGTAAACATTGGGATATTTTATACAGGAAGTGTCTTATTTACCCGGCATTTGGCTCGATATCATCCTCCCTCCCCTTATTTAACTGGCAATGATTTTCTCCCAGATTATTAGGATTTAGAGAGTGCTGATTAGGGTATGTATTAGGCTTGCATGTTATGGATAGGCTGGCATGTTAGGGTAAATATTAGACTGACTGGCATGCTGGAGTAAGAATGGTATATTACGGTTAGGCTGGAAGGTTAGGGTCAGGCTGAACAATGCATTAGTCTCGAACCAGGCATGGCCAGTGAAATCGCACATCCCTGTTCAACGCTCTGCAGATTCCATGCACCCATCCACGGCTTGGTAGGAAACGTACGCGCAAAAATGCAGTCGCTCCAGCAACACGTTATAGCTGGACAAAAATCAAACCCACAATCCAGCAATAATACATCAGTGTTTCCATGGCAGGAAATGCACACTGCTATGCAAATTCTGAGACTCACGGATCTCCATTTTTATAGTCCATAACACTAAAATTGTACAACACACTTTTGGGCTCCAAAAGTTCCAAAACGAGCCAAACGCCAAAAATCTTCTTATGCCCCTCGTTAGGCGCCAAAACATTACACCTTCCCCCCCGCCCCCCGGAAAACAGAAGAGGGCACCACAAAAGTGATCCACTGTCTATTCAGCTGTTGCTTACGTGCAGGTGGTGCTCAGCATCTCTTATTTAACTTGTCTCTCTGGGTGCTGGAACTCATGCAGGGCTGGTAAGGTAATCACTTGAAGTAACCAGTAGAGGGTGCCAGGATTTAAAAAAAAAAAAACTTTTATTCACAGGAACATATAAACTTTTTCCTTGGAGGTGCTCAGGCAGCATTTCCCAAAGAGGCACATCTCTTGCACTTTGTAGTATTGTAAAGTTACACTCCATTACTTAAATGATGGCTGTCCCGCCTCACTGGGATCCATAGGCAGTGTGCCCTCTTACGTGAGATGCCCACCCTATCAGAGCTACTCTGGTGATTCTCTGATGCCCTCACTGAGGAACCTCCTATAGAGTACCTGTCCATCCCCTCTTGTGGGTGGAACATGCCCTGAGCCATATAGAAGGGCCCTATCTTTAGGAGTCACAGTTTCCGTAAACTGGAAAATAACAACAAAGGGGTCCTGAATCTAACACACATAGTTACTGACTTACAACTTATATTATTTACAATGAGATCCCACTTATTCTACTCCTCCTGGGATCTGAACTAGAATATTCCATCCCTATCTTAGATACCCTATAGCGGCATCACTAATCACTATGGCTACTAGGGGAGGGGTATAACATTCTATTAGTAACATTATTTAATGATGTCACTAGGCACCTTCTAGAAGGTGGGTGTGGCTATTTTTCTGCCCAGCAACTTCAAGTTATGTCATGGAAGGCTATAACTCTGTAGCTACCCTTAAGTTAACCCCTCTAGGGCCCATTAACCCCTTAAGTAGAAATCCCACAGAAATGCTACATACAGTATATCATAAACACCATGTTCTTGACTTGTCTATGAATAAAACAAAACTTACATTTTTACTCTGACCGAACTTAATTTGATCCATTTGCTGAGCCTGCAACACATTTCAGACCCCTCCTGTAGTGAAGGGTTAAGACTGTTTGGTTCATACACATGAACTGCCCTCAGGTCATCATTGAGAAGTACACGCATGACTAAACTTGCAAACGTATAATAATTAAGACCGCATTCTGTTTTTTGGGTGGGAAGGTTGAATGTATTTAAAGGGCTATACTAAGACTAAAGTGTACTAATGGCAGTGACATGATTAAGGACTTACATCAGGGAGACTGATTTTCTACCTAAATTTGACAACTATACATAGTTAAAAAAAATTGTTTTAAAGCAGCAATCCAAGCAGGCATTTTTTTAAGATTGAAGCAGGGGGCCTCTGGAGTTGAACCTCATTCATTTCAGCACCGGGGACTCGCTGCTTCTGCAGATACTTACCTCCATAGGGGGTGCTGGTATCCACTCCGGCTTGCTAGCTGGGGTTCGTGTAATGGCGCCGTTTCAAAGCTCCCATTTCCTGCTGGCCAACAAGAAGCCGTGATGTCATCCGGTGTGGCTTCCTTTGGCCCACGTGACGTGGGAGCTTTAAACTTTGCCGAAGATACCGGCACCCCTACGGAGGTAAGTATCTCGGAAAGCACGGGTCCCCGGAGCCGAAATGAATGGAGTTCAGCTCTGGTGACCCCGTACTTCAAACCTATATATATATAAAATACGGCCCGCTTTGATTGCTCCTTTAAGTTGGTATGAAAATATGGTGAGCTGGGACTTGGAAGGGGGTTGAGTTCCTCTGCATGTCAGTGTGTGTTCACAAGAATTTGTACAACCAGAGCATTCTCCCCCTTATCTTTATTGGCTCTCTGGTAGGAACATTGAGGGATAAGGGTACAGAAAACACTTGATTGACAAACACTTCCTAATTCAGAGACGCCATACAAAATTAAACTTGTTATTAATTTGCAAAACATTTAAAGCCAGAGGTCGGGCCCAACTTCTGCGTGAGGTTGCCAGGCCCCAGATACTGCTGCTGCAGTGGGTCCCCATCCGGTCGCCGGAGAAAGTTGGTCCAACCCAGAAGTCGGGTGCAAATTCCTCATGCTGGATCAGCATGGCACCGAAGGTCTTCCACCTGCAAGGTAATTGTGTGTGTGTGTATTGGGGTGAATTGTGTGTGTGTGGTATTGTGTGGTTATTGTGTGTGTGTGCGGGGGTTGGAATTAAGTGGGAGTGAGTAGTGGAATAGTGTGTGTGCCGGGGGGGAGGGGGGTGGAATAGTGTGTGTGCTGGTATCGTGGGGAGGGGGTACTGTGTGATTATTGGGGGGGGGGGGAGGTTGAATTGTGTGTGTTGGAGGGGGCTGGAATGTGTACAGTATATGTGGCCAGTGGGATTGAGTAAGGAGGGGAGGGAGAGAAATAAATGGGAGTGTGAGAAGGTAAGGAAAAATAGAAGGGGGGGGGGGAGAGATACAGCGCAACCCCGTTATAGCGTGATCCACTACAACGCGGATCCGCAAATAACGCGGTCTGAGCATGGCTCCCGAATTAGAACATTTCCAAGGTTATTTTCTTTTTTTCTTAACATATCTATTCCATGCTTTATTGCTAACGGACACACACAGAGACGGACATACACACATGTCCCTTCCTGAAACTATTCTTAAGGTAAACTCAAGTGTTACCCTATATCTAATAAGAATACTAGTTATTGTAAAAGGAAAAAGATATACACCGTGCACCCTCTACTGCATTGTAAACAGATATATTCTAATGATCCATTCTTTTCCTTGAGATGATAAAATAACTAATATAAAGGTGCAATTTTGCAGCTGTGACACTGCGCTGCATGTGGATGCTGGATGCTCAAAGTCTATATATTGGCGGTTGATGGTTTCTGTCTCATTTTGGACTAACTTTGCATTTTTGGTTCTCCCTCCTGTCTACTTCAGAAAAGGAACGTCCACATAAATGCAGTTCAGATATATCAAGGGAAATGCACAACAGATTTAGCCAATACTAAAAGGCAACATTGATTTTAAGATCCCATTACTTTTAGCCTTCAAGAGATTGCTATTTTAGGACCAAAATATATAATGGCACCTGATATTCTGAGTGCTCCACACTGTTTGCAAAGCCCTGCAAAGGCTGCAGGGGACATTTGAGATATAAATATTTTATAGCTTTATTCATTTACTGTTTTTGTGAGAGAAAAAAAAGCTGTTTCTAGCATTTTCAAACGGAGTTAAGTAAGACTCATTATTCAAGCTTAAACAGGTCACTTGGATAAATGAACATCTGAATTATGCCTGATCATGTCAATATGATTAATCTGCTCCTAACGTGACTACAGACATCAGAATCCTCCTCACCCCCAGTGCCCTTCAGAGCAGACATCAGAGCCCAACACACACACAAAAAAAGATGTAGTTCACCCTTTCACTGCGACACAATTAAACTCCTGACCTCGCTGCCCACCCCCGTACTCTTGCAACGCTCCCCCCTCATTCAACGCTCCCGCTCACAAGTGGGATCCGCCGCAGCCCGGGTGTTCCGCAGAGCATTGCAACGCGGAAGGGGGTTGAAAACCAAATCACCGCACAAGCCAATGAAGCCAAATCACTGCACAAGTCAATGAAGAGAGAACCAAATGTGCACCCAACCTCTACACCCCCCCCCCGATGGCTGACCCATGGTGTTGGATCCACAGCACCCTGCGAAGTTGCTCCAGTTAAGTTTTGTGTGGGGGTGCCGCTGCGAAGCCGGGTTCAAGGACAGCTGGGAGAGTTATCCCAGCTATCCCCCTCCGGTGGATGCGGATCCCTGACCACGGAAGCCCTTTTCCCCCCGCGATCCCCGTAATAATGCGGTTGCATTATGTGGACCCCAAGCACCGTGTTATAACGGGGTTCAGCTGTATGTAGTTTAGCCTCAAGGTGCTAGAACTTAGGTTCCAGGGGAGTGACAGCTGGGGGAGCCTTACTGTTAATAATGTAAATATGTTCCCGTGTATAGCTAATGTATAGTAATACTGCCCTGTCCCAGTTTGTTGTTTTATAGTCAGGGAAAGTGTCCCTAGAGTATTAAGAGTGGGTGCTACTTAGTGAGGATATAAATAGTACAAACACTGTGAAGATACAAGAAGTATACTGTATCTATTGTGGTGGATAATGTCAATGTGTGAGGAGCAATGTGGACAGCTGTCATGATAATAACATGAGATATTAAGTTTTTCTCTATAAATCTTGAATATGAGGGGTTAACGTTGGTTACAAATTGTCTTAAAAATACAAGAATTGTTTTTTTGGCCGGTTAAACTCCTGACCAGGCCTATGATATATAGGACGGATGTTATCTCAAATGAACACCTGGGTTTGCAAGCGGTGGGATTGAAATATGACTTCCATGGCACTAGAATAAACAGGACCCTTTTAAATGTACCTTGAAAGGCATTCGTTGGGGGATTCGGCAGAGAATCCTGGGCATGGCTAAGAAGGTATTCCAAAAAGAGTAAATGTATTCAATTTGAAAATCATGGCACGGAAACCTATTCCCAAGAATAACAAATGGATATTTGTAACAGTTGCAATGAGATTAATCAAATGATGCCAAACATTTCATGACTAAGGGGTGCCAAGGACAGATATCTATTTCTCATGCAAAAACGGACGTTATATGTTCATATTTCATACCCAGGCAAGTATATTAAGTACACAGACACAACCGTAAAGATGGCGTGTGTCTAAGTATTACAGAAACAAAGTATTTCATATATTGAGGCAAACTTTAAAAAATGCAATCCACGCAAGCAAATTGTTTTCTGAAGTTTTCATTTTCATATAGAATTGAAGCAGCGATTCAGCTCCGGGGATCCCCTGCTTTTGGAGATACAGTACTTACTTCCGAAGTAGGTGTCGGTAGCTGCTCTGGCTCAGCAAGCAGGGCTTTGAAGTTTAAAGGTCTCCCGTCACATGGGCCAATAGGAAGCCGCACTGATAACATCACTGCTTCCTATTGGTCCGCAGGACAGGAAATCTTTGAAGAGCGGACATATTGTGAACCTTGGTAGCCAATGAGAGCGGCTACTGGCATCCAGTTCGGAGTAAGTATCTTCAGAAGCCGGGGGTCCCCAAAGCTGAAATTAACAGGGTTTCAACTCCGGAGACCCCATGCTTAAATGATATACATATATATATATATATATATATATATATATATATATATACTTAAAATAAAAAAACCTGTTCTTTTGTGGAAATAATAGCCGTCAGATTTGTTATATATATATATATATATATATATATATACACATACAAGTATATATATATATATATATATATACACATACAAGAATATATATATATATATATATATATATATATATATATATATATATATATATATATATATATATATATATATAACAGTTCTCAAAAGAATCTGCCGGCTATGATTTCCGACAAAAAAACAGTTTTTTCTTTTAACTGTCATTAGAGATTGATGAAATGGGTGAATGGGTGAGTTGAAAACACAGAAAGGTGGGCTTATGTTGTTTTTAAATAAGGGAATTTAGAATATAAAGCCCTAATTTTTAATTATGAGTTAGATTTCAACCGAGAAAGTATCTGACGTCAATAAGATACATGAAGTCTCATACTTTTCAACTCAAGACCTTTGTGAGGAACAAACCTAATACTGTACATGTTTAGTGGTAACGTATAGGAATTCTTTGTTTATTTTTTTATTTGATTAAATTGTCTGCATTTATTATAACTATTATCCTGTAATAATCTTTTTTATGTAACCTAAGCACTGTATTATTGTATATTAAAGCTAACCTTTTAATAAGTAATATTTTGGGCTCTGATTGATTGGGCTCTTATGCTTTGTAGAGAGTAATTTACCTTCTCGGACATATTTTGCTACAACAGATTTTGTTGTGTTAAGTGCAGACCTTGGCAAATATAGTTTTTGCGTTACTTTTCATGGTTGTGGCGCCGGATTAAAGATTTATATCGTAACAGAGTACGGATAAATATTAACTCATTTGAAATACCCTGCGAAGGAGAAAGGCTGTCAATAAAGCTCATGTTTGTACTATAAAAGTTCCTGGCACCCTTCATTATTCCATCAGCATATCTACGCCCAGCCTGCTCGGATCCAGCACCCTGACAAGGTATGAGAGACCGAGACAAGCCATCTACAGTATATATAGTCAACTCCTCCAAACTCCTTAAGAGCCAGACAAAGGGGTTACATACATATATAAAAAAAAAATATATATATATATATATATATATATATATCTATAGATATATATATACTGGTTGCATGGGACTTAATGATTGGGGCAATGCATTACAGGTTAGATCTGTGGCAGCAGTACGGTCATTAACATCTCTATCTCAGCAATATGTGACTGGCAGTTGACTTCTCATAAGTGCTATAACTGTCTGGGGGAAACATGTACCTTGCATTTGATGCACCATCAACATGAATTGAAGGATTTAGACATGTCTTTATTGTCCCAGTGTAATTCTGCCTTACAAATGATACCATGTGTGCTCTTGTTTTTCAGAAATCCTTCTTTGTTTTCACTGTATTTGACTTCAAAAAGATATTTCCCGAGCATGTTTGTTTGATGGCTGCCTTCTTCTGTGTGTTGGGAAATTCTGTTAGAAGTATAGGCACAACTCAAAATCTTCAATAAGAGGATCTCTTTATTTATACAAAGGCCTAAAAAACAAAGCTAATACAAAATAAGCTGTGTTATGGAAGAGGTAGTTGCTTCTTGTTTTGGTTTCTCTTCCCAGGAAAAACAGAGCAGTCAACTCTATGAGATTTGGGGGCATTTCTTAAATGATTGCTTTGTGATAACTACACATGGCCTGTCCAGTGCTGACAGCAGCAAATCTCCTTTACATTTTTTTTTCACAAACTGAACGGATGGGCACAACCCTTCTGAAATCTCCCTATGCTTGTATTTTATCCTTTGGGCTTACCTATAATGTAAAAATGGCTGCCAGTTCCTTCACGTGTCTCACATTTTAGGTGCCTCACTATGATTGGCTTGCTGGTCACCATTGAGAACTCTAATGATAAAACATATCATCCAACGGTTGGGGCTTTAAGGAAGCCTCTGTGTTTATCACAGTATTACCCTTTTTTAGCTTTACTCCAGTAAACACAGTTTTCATAATCCCCATTTGTCTTCATATTTTCATTACGTCCAATATAGATTTTTCTCATTGGAAGGTTTCTCAGTTGTAAGCTTTGCTGAAAAGCCATCTCTTTCCATAGTTGGATTGAGTCTGCTGACCCTAAAAGGCTCTTATTCTGACTTGAGTTATCTGGCAGGCGAATTGAACATTGGCCAGATAACAGCTGTTCTTTTTTTTACCTTATTGATACTGTTATACTTTTTCTGCTCTGTCAATTTGTGGCTCAGACGGAGTCACAGCATTAGCAGTAACAAATAGATTTATCTACAGTAGGAGAAGGAAACTACTCGCCACCACCATAACCACATGTTAGGGGAGACATCCTGTACGCAGATCACTTTAGACTCTGGGAATTTGTCAGCCATTCAAACAAATTAGTTAGTACAAAGTATATGATGCAAAGGAGTTGAAAAACAATGCAATATTTTTCAAATGATGTACAGGACCCAGAAACAATGTGATGGTTAAGGTTAATTTTAGGTGCATTTTGTACTTAAAAATATAGGATAGCATAAGTATATACATATATACAATTGGGTGGAGCAAAGGTGTGAGAACTTCCCCAAATGATACTTCCACCGGAATGGATAGACATGAATGGGGATTTTAGCAATCGTATTTCAATAAAAGAGGATTGTAATTCATTAGTCAGGTGCTCTGTTTTTCTGGAAGGAAAAGACTGAACAAATATAGCAAATGAGTTGCTTGAGAAGGGTGATTCATTGGCTGCATGGCAGTTTCCCTTTACCACATAACACTAAAATGAAACAGCTGTTACTTTAGATATGTTCTCAGAGAGCAAATACAATATTGTGTTTATAATGACGTGTATAACCTAAAAAACATTAATATAAACATTGACTCTATAGTCCTAAAAATCCAAACAATAAAAGCTTTGTGTTTCTTAAATACCCTTTGACCATGAAGTGAAGGAAATTGCTGACTTCACAGAGCAGATTGACTTTTAAGGTGTCAAGTTTTCTAAGTCGGGCAGTTGAATTCAGATGCCTATGCCCCAGTGCCAACTTTTTTGTCATTCTTTCAAGTCTCCCAAACTTCTTCTTTAAAGGCATTACAATCTAGTGCTTGCCTCTCATAGGTACCTCCAACTGCGTTTCAAGAAATTGCTCTCAGTGGAGCAATTTCAATGATAAAAATCAACCCAATATGTAGTTACAATTCGCCTCAAAACATTAAAATAATTGCACCTGATGCTGTTGTGCGCTGCAAATGTATTTGTACATTGACAATTTCAAGTCTTTTTAGTAATCTCAGTTCTCTTTTAAAGCTAACTTTACATTGCAGAAGGTAAACAGCGATGGAAATCTCATTGGCCGTGCCATTTCATCAAGAACATATTAAATCCTTTGTTCTGAAGATCACAGTAACAAACGTAGGACCTTTTACACATGATGTCCTGTTCCAAATGTCAAAACTTCACCTCTTCCAAAAGCAGAGGACTATTCAGGGGCGGAAGGTAATCTGGGCCGTTGCTTAACATCTGCACACCCATTGGTTGCTGCGTAGGAACCAGACTCACTTCCATTATTCCAAGAGGTTGAGCGGTTAATAGAATGTTTTCCGCTGCTGATGTTCAGTAAAGTCTCACTCTTTGAATCTGCAGCAAAGAGAAATATAGCATCATTTTCAGACTGAAAAATTATTATGCAGTTAAATAGGAAAGGAACGTGATCCATCAGCAAAATTCTGCTTCCCAGGGTTCACTAAATGGCAGCCTTTCAGTTTCAAATCAATCCTTTAGTGTAATTCAGCAGCTACAATGTATTATTATATTACTAAGGTAACATTATCTATTGCTAAAGTTTGCAGCTCAAACTGCTGGGAATATTGGCAACAAATTATCACAAAACAGGAAAGTGTTAAAAAGATCTTGAACTGCTGGGAAAGTGTGCTAAAGCCTGGTATAGAAATCAAAGGATGCTCAGTATATTAAAATTAATTAAAAAAATGGCATTAAGAGTGGAATTAAAAAAATTATAGGTAATAAATATTATCTAATAATGCAGAACAGATTTATTATTAAAAAAAAAACCAATATTGTATGAATTGCTCTTAACCTACAACGGACATGATTTCTTTTAATTTTTTTAAAACAAGGACCTCTGACAACTTCTGTTTCAAACAGGAACAGAATATTGAGTAAAGCTGCTCCTGTATTCAATGGAAGGTAACCGGCAGCCGCCCCCTGCAGAGGTATATTGCGGCTGAATATAAAGATGCACCCGAGCCGGCTGGGGATGCAGGATGTTAGCACCGTAATGCAAACAAGGCAATGCAGAGGCACAGCTGGGGGGGAAAGGTTGGGAGAGTGGCATGTACCTCTCAGGCGACATCAGCATTTTTGGGGATTCTTGGAGAGGTGCAGCCCTCCCCTACTATCCCAATATCAGAACCCCTCAGGGTAATGAGGGGTTTAAAGAGCTATAGATAAGATGCGGGAAATTAGCTATTATTCTGCCCACAGGACCTGCGATCATTCGTTAAGTGTCTGCCTACTGAGAATTTGATTATAAGCTCTTTGGTGTCAGAATATTGTGCACAGGACCATGTCTTCTTGTTTTGAATGATTTTTAAAATGCCTTTTTTTAAAGGAGCAATCCGAGCGGGCAAATGTGTTTTTTTTTTAAATATGTTTTATTAGATCATAGGATTGAAGCAGGGGGTCTCTGGCGCTGAAACCCATTCATTTCAGCTCCAGTAACACCCTGCTTCCCAAGATACTTACTTCTGGATGGGGTGCCGGTATCTCTCTGCTTTTTATAGCTCCGTGTCACATGGGCCAATAAGAAGCCACTCCAGATAACGTCACAGCTTCCTATAGGTCCGCAGGATGAAGCAGCTTTGAAAAGCCACCATTACTTGATCTCTGCTAGCGTAACAGAACCCCCCCTATGGAGGTAAGTATGTAGAGAAGAAGGGGGTATGCTCTGGAGACCCCCTGCTTAAATCCTATGTTAAAAAAAAAAAATGATTGCCTGCTTGGGTTGCCTCTTTAAAGGACATTTTGATTCACCATGTAATTATTATAATAATAAAATAAATATATACTTGGGAGCTTTAGTTTTGCATGCAAGATACTGCGGATGAAGAAGGCATTTTGTAGTAGGCTTGAGAAAGCAACAGCAGGTATAAAGAAAGGGCACCACAGGATAGGAGCTGTTAACAACCCAAGGAATTACCTAAGGGTGTGGGGAAAGGTTCTAAACATTTTAGTGAAAGGTCATTTTGGATGGAAGGAAGGCAGAATAATATGCAGTTATGTCCATTCATAGATGCTGCAGCTACAGACGGCTTTGGTGTATCCTATATAGGGCTATAAAAGAAATGGGTCACATATGCTCTGTAGTAATGGTGAATATTTACAGAAACTTCAAGCCACAGAGGGGGAAAAATTCATTTTTTCGAAACCTATCTGTTCTGTATTAGTGGCAGCAACAGTAGCTGCTATGAATGGCATACCTGGAAAAGCAATAAAAAAGAATAGGTAGATGGGAATTGGCAAGGTTGAAAGGCTACATTAGAGTTTTCCTGGATGAACACGCAATATAACCATATACATATATAGATTAATGCCTAAATTCTCATCTCTGCTGTTGTGTCATCTAGAAGATAATAACACACGACAACTGCACATTCACTCGTTCGTGTTTTGAGCCATCAGAAGAGCACTGAGAAGACCATGCAGGATAAATGTAGGTTGTGACAGCAGCAGAATTCAGATAAGGTGTCGTGGAACCTTGGAGACTAAAATTGAAATACCTACTGCCAGAACTTCATTGGCTCACAACACGGTGGGGTCTTATACAATGGTGGGAATGATCTGGGCTACACGAGGACATCTCACCTAATCGGACACATGAAAAGGGACTTAGACAGCATAAAGGCTATGCTAAAACCACAAAAAAATTTATGGTCTGACATAGTCCCAAAAAGGCCATCGGAGGAAGCCAGGTAATAGAAAGCGTTTGCTAGGAACAGGGAGGGAGTAAATTGTGTAATAACTAAATTCATGATTGGTAAAGGGGAGCTAGCAATTAGGCATAGTAAGATTGGTAAGAATTCCACAGGCTTGTACCGAGATTACAGAGTTCATCTATCGAACGTGAAGCTGGACATTTTTAATATGACCTTGGCTAGAACCACAGAGGAAGCCTTAAGAGAAAGGAGGGTGTGATGGGGAGGAAACCCAGATTACGGAAAGGGGGATTCTCCCCTGTAGCAGGTGATTTTACCTAAAAGGCAATAAATTGTTCTCAGTAACTCCCCGGGCTGGAAATATTTAGCACTTTCATTATATAGAATAATTACAATTATGTGATATCAGTTCTATAATATTTTATTAATCTCATTGATCAATAACTACTCGTTTTTTTGAATCTTGTGCAAAAAAATTTCATGTTTGCAAAATGAGACTGGCATTGTCCTTATCACCCATTATCTCTCATCCACACACTTTGTATATCTGCTTTCCCTTACTCCCTTTCCTTTTATCCCTCGCATTAGTTTTGTGTCCCTCTTTCAGATACCCTCAGCTTTCTTTCCTTCTCTAGTTTTATTGGCTCTTTCTATGTTTACAGAATACGTACACATTGCCAATTAAAATGTAGGGACAGAACCTAGAAAAAATGCACGTATGGTTTTGTTCACTTGTGTGAGTATTTTATCATCTCACTAGATAATGGGATATTTCAGTAAAGTTTGATTGCTGAAAAAAAAAAATAGAATTGATGTATGATCCTTTAAATTTGTGTCTTAAGTCAGGGGTGCTCAACTCCAGTCCTAAAGATCCCCCAACAGATCAGGTTTTAAGGATATCTCAGCTTCAGCACAGGTGGCTCAATCAGTGGCTCAGTTGAAGACTGACCCACCTGTGCTGAAGTTGGGATATCATCAAAACCTGATCTGTTTGGGGGTCTTGAGGACTGCAGTTGAGCACGTGTTTTAAGACATGATAACACACTTTTTATTTGTTTGTGTGCTTTTGAAGTCAGAACTGGAGATGCGCAAACTTTTTGCACGTGTTTGCGAACTGTGCAAGTTTCCCCCTTTTCAGGTTGGCGAACAGGTTTGCTTTGATCCCATTCATTTCAATTGCTCTCGATTTCGAACATTCGATCGCACTTTCCACTTTCATTTTAATTCTTTAGTCATGGGGATGCTATTTCGCCCCTTGAAAAAAGCAAAATGCAAATTATGAACAATTTGGGCCATTGCTCTAGGATTTTTGGGACCAAAAATTGGATCTAAATGGTGTTGGCATTTTCAATCTTTTTTTAAAAAAAAAAGTTTGATCGGAGCAGCGGGGAAGCGGATCTCGGCAGGTCCACACATCTCAGAACCTTTCCTTCACTTTATTTTCTTAAGACTTTGACTTCCTTGTATTTTATTATAACGCTCAACCCCCCTTCAGCAAATAGCTCACCTGCAGGAGTTTTCTGAGAATTTACTTTGCCGTTTGTTTCCTCCTGAAGCTTCTTCTCAAACCTCCGTACATCTTCCAATGACATGCCTGAGATTAACACAGAAATGTAGAAGTATGAGTGTGACCCAGTTTGCTACTATTTTTTGCAATTTAAGGAACATTGCACGTTTGCACGAGCTTTCACCGGACAGATCAGTGCTGTATCATCCTTTGGATGCCCCATGACATATCCACCACATCATGGACACGCAAGGGGCTACACCATGGGCTTTCCTTCTCTAGGGGAGATCGCGCTCTGCGCTCCTGTGGAGTTCCGAACGTGCTGTAGCCGGCTGAGGAAACGGAAGACGACTCGTGATCGCAGGAGTGGCTGTGGCACTCAAGGGGTGAATGTGAGAAAACTAGCCAAGTTTCCCAAATGAACCAAATGTCATAAGGTGACCTAAACGCACACGAACACAAGACTATGTAATGCACAGAAAGATTCATTTACCTCTCGTCTCAGACTTTATAGAGCACATTTCATGCCACGTTTGACTTTTACATTTTAATCACTGAATGAGGTTTTTGCTAAAAGTCTCCAAATAAAGGTAAAACCTCACTTACCAAACCATTCGTCCATCCAAGCCACAGCCTGTCTGTGTCCCGCAAGTAAAATGTCTTTGATGTTCTGAAAAATTAAAAGGAAACCCCCCCAGTGATTGCTTCCATGGTTTGTGATGTAGGAACTTTATGTTGACTTATCCAACATGCTAACATGAATGTATGGTGATTTCAGACATGGCATGCTATGACATTTTTAGTCTCATGTAACTTCTGGCTTCATTTGTTTGCTTGAGGACTTATCTTTTATATGAGATCTATCTCATCTACTACTACCACAGTGTATGCTGATTTCAATCCTAAATATTGATAAGGTTTTCAATAGTAATTACGATATAATAAAGGAATATGAAGGGAATATATTAATGTCACATTTCACGTGTTTTCTTTTATTTCATGTTAAATCCCAGTCAATAAATCATGACCTAGTGACCCCAAGTTGAAATACAGAGAAAGAAAGCCTAGCACAGAAGATACGTTTATCGCGAAAATCGGAACACAAAACATGGCAGAGCAAAATGGAGCATCCACATGTATATTTGACTTCCATAGAACCTGAAATAATTTGTGTTTTCTAATTCACTGCTTCAGATAATCTATATCTCAGAACATCAGAGACCAGTCTTCCCATTCATGATCCATAGTTATACAAAATGGAAAGCATATGATACATTTCATATTGTGCCGAGTTAATATGCGTGCCAATGAATGCCATCAAATCCCAGAATGACAAGTCAAGGTGAAACCAGACATCCCTAAAGGGTCATTGGCATCTTGGAGTTAGTTGTCAGGTATCTAGTGCTATACACTACCTGCTAACTATATTACAGTCATATTGTAAAGTTCTGTGTGTTTGGCGTAGCATCTACAATGCTAAAATAAATATAAGCAGCAGATTTATTCAGTTCTGATTTTACAGCTCTATCTAAGGGAGGGCTCAGTGCAGTTTGCCTCAAAACATGTTTAATCAAAATGTGTAAAGGCTGATTCTTATAAAGAAAATTAAGACAAAAGTAGGGTAGACTCTCTCCCGCCTAACCAACTAGGTGGGCAACTCCCATCCTCCAGGGCCACCAACAGGTCAGGTTTTAAGGCTATCCCTGCATCAGCACAAGTGGCTGATAGAGCCATCTGGCTGAAGCAGGGATGTAATTAAAACCTGACCTGTTGGTGGCCCTGGAGGACTGGAGTTTCCCACTCCTGGTCTATACTGTTTAATGGCTAACTTCAGAGACCGTTACTATCATAGTTTGTAATAACTATATTTAAATCAACTTCATAGCACAAGTAATTTCTACTGACAGTGATTATATTGGAAATCTGGGGAAATATGTGCTTCAGCTCACTCTATTATTAAACCCAATTTAGCTCTGTTTAGTGACTGGCTCTATGCATCACATTTTTACATTATTTGATTGAATATACAATTCTAGAATACAATGCTAGTATTTTGTTTTACATTATCCCCCTTTTTAATTTGTGATCAATGTATCTACTTTCTTCCAATTAACAGAAAGTGACGTCAATGTATAAACACCACGAGTGAAAGTGTACAAAACAATGGAAATGCAGTACAATGTATTGCACTAAAATATAGGACTTACCTTGTGGACAAAGCTTTCAACTCTTGATTGGAAGCCGTAAACCTCAAATTTGGTTGCCACTAATTTATAGGAGCACATAATGGGCTGTGAAATGTCTCTCCAATTCTCCATTAATGGTCCACGACCGGTCTTCTCTGAATGGAAAATTCTGAGGTCCTACAGGAAAAATGGGACAGGGGTTTGTGAAAAAGAAATACGTAATGCCAAATTGAAAAGTGGCACGCACACCCCAAAAAACTTGTGCTATTATAATACTGGTTGATTAATGTATCACTGTAATTAGATAGAAGGTTTCTGTTTTGGCTGTCTGTATATTTGTACTCTGCATTGTTTTACATAAGATGCCATTCTGAGGGCCATTACTGGCTGGTAATGGACATGCAGTGTGTTCAGTAATGGCCCCTATCAGATTTATATTATACAATAGTGCTTTAGGATAATGGTGTAAAAAAAGGGACAAAGCACATGATCTTATATCCACCATGAAGAAATACGATAATAACTAGTATACAGTTTGATTTTTTTTAAAAGGGTAACATAAAAGTTCATTTTGTTACCTCAGTTTTTTTGTAATATCCTTCTGGAATGTCATCAAAAGCAATATCAAGGAAGCAAAGATCTTCCTGAGGGGTGGGTTTTTCTCCAAAGACCTGAAATGTTAATAGAAGTCTATAGTAAGGTAACTCAAGGGTTCTCCACTCCAGTCCTCAAGACCCCCCAACAAGACCCTCTTCAACTGAGCCACTGATTGAGCCACCTGTGCTGAAGCTGGGATATCCTTAAAACCTGATCTGTTGGGGGGGGTCTTGAGGACTGGAGTGGAGAATCTCTGAGGTAACATTTTCATGCAGATTTAGTCAAAATCTCCAGTTAAAAACACATTCCTTCACTTAATCTGTCACTTGATGAACAAGCATAAGGCTAAGGCCCCGCTCCCAGAGTCAGCGCGCTCGCACTGCAGACAGGCGGGGCGCTGACATACACAGACCGCGATATGCGGTCTGTAGGGAGCGGGAGCCGGAGCGGGAGGTGGGCGGGAGTAGGAGGCTTGAGCGGGAGGGGGGGCGTGGCTTGAGCGGAGGGACCCGCTACTCTCCCCCCCCCTCCCTCCACGGCTCGGGTAAGTAAAGCAACACACACACACAGACAGAGGCAGGCACTCACGCACTCAGGCACACACATACACACACACAGACAGGTACGCACGCACTCAGACACACACACAGACAGGCACTCACGCACTCAGACACACACACACACACACAGACAGAGGCAGGCACTCACGCACTCAGGCACACACAGACAGGCACTCACGCTGCTTTCACTCCACACTCCTCCCCGCTACCCGAAGCATCTCCTCCTCCCGAAGCCTCCCCTCCCCATTGGCTCACAGCCACACCACGTGACGCGTCAACGCTAGGGATCACCATTCTCTTGTATCCTATAGCGGCTGACACGCCACAGCGTGTAGTAAGCTGTGCAGCAAGGGGGGACCAGCTCCGCAGGATTCCCCTGCTGGTGGGGAACTCGCGTGTGGCCGCCCGCGCCACCGAGCGCAGCGGGACCGAGGCCTAAGCAGCAGGGCTGATACTAATGGACTTTGCTGATATTTATTTCCTTACAAGTTGTAGTTGAACCAGAGTTGGGAAAATGTCGCATACTGGAAGATTTTCTCTTCTGTGAAATCCAGAGAATTTAAGGCTGCTAATGGCAAGGATAAAGGATAAGGAATGACAGAACTACCATATGAGCAGCCGAACAGGCCCACCACTTTTAGGGGTCCATCCTCCACGTGCCGGAACGATGTTACAGCACTTATTTCAGCAGCCGGAACAGTGTTCCGCCATTTCTAAAGGCCCCACTCTCTCCACACACCCTCCCGGGGGCCTTACACAGCGGTGGGAAAACCCCTCAGGTGGTCCTAACATGGAAGTTAAACCCCACCAGAAGTTGGGCTCAACTCCCGCAATCACCGCTTGGGTGGTTTCCCTCATCCGCCATGTAAGAACCCACTCCACAGGTAGGGCAAACGGGGAGAGGCCTTTCTTTTTACTTGCACTGGGGCCCACCAGTGACTAGTTCCGCCCCTGGGTTAAGGGCTTACTAGTTGGAAATGCTGCTTATTGACAGCAAACATTTGACTTAATATTACAAGTTAATTTATTATTAATAATCATCTAATTGTGTGCCATATAGAAACATAGCAGATAAGAACCGCTTCGCTCACCTAGTCTACCCATTGTCTTATCTGCTGTAAACCCTCAGACCATATTAGATCCTCCGTTTTCTTTTGTATTTGGTATATACCCTTTGTGTGAAGAAGAACTTTCTCACATTTCCCCTTAGCATGTTACAGTATATGCATAATATATTCATTCTGACTGTGCTGAAAAGGTATCTTTCCACCTTTTTTTTTGTACTAGGTGGGAATCGGCCCACGTGAAGAAGGACTTTTAAACATCCAGGAGATTACAAGCATGACCTACAGAGGTAAGTATCTTAAGAAGCAGGGGGTTCACAGAGCTGAAATGAACACGTTTCCGCTCCGGAGACCACCTGCTTCCCACCTAGGGGAATTATTATTTGTTTTTTTAAAGGCAATGCTCCTTTAAGACACATTTGCAAACGTTTTACAACACAGCTGATTTATCACAATTATACATCAGTGTTACTCTTTCTAACTCCCTGTTTGTATTGGTAGGTTATTATAGTCAATAACAGGTGGATTTAGCCACATATAGTTGGCAGTCTCAGTGGCAGAGAAACATTGGTAATTCTGTAACATTGGTAACATGTTTTCTATCAATATTTATATTATGTGTATCAGAGGATTTTTTAAATACCAACTCCCAACAAAACAGCCCACTGAACTCTTACATGCTACATCATTGTGGCTTGGATGTGCCGGTTTGGTATTCATGCCGAGGTGAACATTTTTGACCGTCTCCTTTCCATTAATGCAAACTACTATATTTCAGATTTTTATTTTCTAATTTGCAAGACAAATGCTTGTTTAACCATACAGCTGCAAGAATGTATATACAGCTAGTTTGGTAGACCATACTCCTGACTTTTCTTTTACTTCTGTCATCTTTTTCCTTCTTTCTTTTTATTGTTTTCAAATTCTGTATTTCTTCTTCCATCATATATTTAAAAATATATCTATCTTTTATATCTACTGATTTCTATCATATGGTCACCTGCATCCTCCTCGTTTCTGTAGGGTGTGTTTCTGGTTACAGTGAAGATTTTTCTCTATGACCTGAGGCCTAAGGCCCGGAGGTTTAAGCCTAAGGCTTAAGCCAGATTTAGCATTTCATTTTTAGTGGTGTACTTTTAGAAGTCTTGTTTTACACTTCTCTGGATCCCTTTCCACTGGACAGCAATCACCAGTAAGAATATGTCTTAGGTCGTGTCTCATTGGGTATGCATTGGAGAAGTTAAAAATAATCCTTTTTTTATCACGAGTGTGGTATATTCTAAGCGTGTTAGCTCAAGACATTAATACAGTAGTGTCACTCGCTTGGCATCTTCTGTGGCAGAAAATAAATATATATTTTGATTCTATAAATTGTGGTAAGTACAGTCTTGGGGTCTTATTCTATATCCACTGAACTCGCAGCTCGGACTGTTTAGGGAGGAAGATCCTCACTGAAGTGAATGTGGTATTTTGGTCAAAAAAGGCCAGATGGGTCATTTTGGCTGATATAGAATAAGCCCCTTGGAAGATGTTCTTAATACACTCACTTCTTCAATTAGCTATACTTGTTTTGCCTTCACAACTTGTTATACAACTTCTATCAAGAGTTTCTAACTGGGTTCGGTGAATTATTTCAGGCATGGCAAAATGTAAAAATTTCGTCTTCTGGTTATTGACACACAGGACACGAGAGGCACTGTATAAACGTGTTAGCTTTAGGCACTAACTGATCACATAAACACTTAGGGGTCTATATTAGTAGCTACGATAAGTGCATATGTGTGCAAAAAAAAGCCCCTTTCGCCTGGATTAGCATGTCGACGTTCGTATGTCCCTTTCATATGTCTAAATCATGCAAGAAAGGCTTTTTTAAAGCGATTTCATTCTTGCTCTGCAAACTTGTGCAATAAGACCAAAGTATCTCAATCATGCACATGCTGGCAATTCACAGGTTTTCTAATACCTCAGCAAAGTCCAAAATGCAAAACTGGGTCGGAAAAAATTGCAAATGTTTTCTCGCCACCTCAAGGCTGCCGAGATTGCACCAATTGATGCAAGTCTGTCTGTTTTTAGCTCTGTTGGTCAGTGACTTCCTAATTCAATTATAGTAATAATATTGGCTGGTTTGAACAGGCACGCCAGGTCATTAGTACAAAAATGCAAAAAAGCTTATGTATAACATATGACAACGTTTTGTCTGCAGAAAGGCTCTGCAGTGAGTTTAAAATGTTTGTACTACAAACTGGGAGTGCCTGTTCTTACCAACCATATATATATATATATATATATATATATATATATATATATATATATATATATATATATATATACACACACACACACACACACACACAGCACTGTGTATATATATAGTTATATATATATATATATATGTATATATATGTATGTATATATATCTAGAGAGAGAGAGTTCCATGTAAAAATGGATTTCAGGCAAAAGGTGACACTGTGTGCTCATTTGCATGTCATTTCCCAGAATTCCTTGCTGCAGTGGAAGCACTATATGCTAGGTGATAATGGTGAAAGGCATGAGAATGTGCTCACACGTGATTTTATTATTTGCTATATGCTGTACGGTGGAGGTTACTTGTCGCCTTTTTCACCCACCATAACGTAAAATGTGTATGGTAAATTCTACAGCCTTGAAAATTGCAAAGCCAGTACAACCAATCTTACATTGATGAGACCCAGGGAAAAAGGAGACCAAAAGCGCACCAGCACAAACGGAGCAGGAAGGACCCAAAACGAAAAATAATTAAAAGGGCACTTTAATATGACAAAAGACCCATCCAACGTGTTTCGAACGCGTTGGATGGGTCTTTTGTCACATTAAAGTGCCCTTTTAATTATTTTTCGTTTTGGGTCCTTCCTGCTCCGTTTGTGCTGGTGTGCTTTTGGTCTCCTTTTTCCCTGTATTGCATTTAGTAGCTGCACAGCCTGCCTACCTACCCTACCAGGATGTGAGTATTTGCATATTTTCCAGGGGAACCTGCCAATGAGACTGATGGTAAGTGGGCTTTGTAGAGGGAGAGAGGGGGTGGCCCGGTATTAAAGGGGTTGCACCCCATTTGGCCACCCCTGACCGCACCAGGGAGACAAGGGGTTAACTGGGCTGAGGTCCAGAAATGTGATGTAACCCTTGTTATGACATGTAAATGTATTTTCCCCTGTTCCATTGTAATGTCTGGTTACTCAGTGTTTGCATCACACACACACTAGAATCCATCCGGGAGCACAAGGGTTAATAATTCTTTAATGATTATAGCTCTTTGTGTAAGTTTCCCGCCTTTTCGGACACCATTTTGCAGATCCCCATTGGCCGCCATTAGGGCTCAATGCATTTCAATAGGAATTTGTGCTGTTTTAGTCCTGTTTCCTGTAGTGACCAGCAGGTGGCGTCCGAGAGGAAGAGCGGCGGTTTTCCATTGAAAGTCAATGGGCTCATTGACTTCAATGGAGATGCCTCGAGGTAACCTAGTTGGCTGCCGTCCAGACCGCAAACCGCAAAGCGGATACAATGTCCTTCAAAAGAGCTAAAATCACTGGGTCAAGTTCAACGTCAATTAGCGGGGAAATAAACTGTTTTAGGGCACCTAGGGATAAAATTCTTTTTGCCCCTAGTTCCTAAGCGTCCCCCCACTCGACCACCACCGGGTCCCCGAATCCTGGACCCCCGATAAGGGTCGAACCACATAGAGCGGGTCGCGCCATAGGCTTTGCCGGCGGCGGCAGAAACGGCTCAGAAAAATGACTAAGTGAGAAATGCTGAATTTTAGGAATCCATATCTCCGGTTCCGGAGGGTTCAGCGGATCAGGGTTTGGGGTATCTGTAGCCACTGCTCCGGCATCGCTGCAGAACCATCCTTGACCCGCTTGGACCAACCCGACGGAGTATGGACCCCCTTGAAGTTCGGGACTTTTCCCATAGACTTCAATGGCAGAAAACCCCCATTGACTTCAATGGCGGCGATTTACCATTGAAAGTCTATGGCGGAGCTGCCCGTTGTTTTCAATGGGGATTTAGTGAAAAGCTGAGATTTCTTTTTCAATGGAGATTTTTGTATTAAAATGATTTAATGTGCATTTGTGTAACTCCGGTTTCTTAGGTCGTAGCAAGTCGCTTTTTTGACCATATGGTGTCCCAGTTCTGGCAATGCGAACTGGGAAGTTTGGACCTGCTAAACCTAACGGAACCGGATATTTTAATACGTTTATGTTTTATGCTTAATAGTGTATCCTAAGGTAGGGATAAGTTCAAAAGGAAATTCTTTTGGGCCATAAGGTAGCAGATGGCCCTGGGGACGCCGCTATGTCTAGGATTTAAGTGCTGTTCAAAGAGTTTTATCACCCTCACTGTTTATCCGAAGCCCAAACCAGGGCAGGTCTTAAGTGTTCCAGTTAACACCTTTCAACAAAGGTTTTCCTGCCAGAACTCCAAATAGTAGACTTTCTGGCATTCCTGACGTAAATGTGGGGCTTCAGAAATGAGACCCCCAGAGTTCTACTGCCCATGTGCCAACTAGCAGGGGGCATGGGTCAGAATGCTTTCCCACGTTAGTGAGTGGCTGGAGGTAATTGTAAACCAATCCCCTGTGCTTAAGGTTAAGAATAGAAGGAGAATGGTTTATAAACGGCTGTCCACCCATATATCCTTTGTCTTCGTTTGCTGATATGGTTACCTGATATCACCTGAATGATTTCCTCACTGCTGAAAGAAATGCTACATCATACTTCTCATTCCCCAACCCTTAAGTAAGTGTACTTCTTGTTTGTTACTGTATTATCTGTTGTGTTCACCTTTATTCTAAGGAATAAATACAATTTATTATATCTTAAGCCTCGTTCAGTTCAAACCCAATTATTTTTGTGTAATATTAATAAGCCTGTGGAAGCTATCGTCACAGGCTTGTACCATGTACCACCTGTCTTCAGGAGGATAGTACCCACACTATTACACATTAGGTACTATATCAATTGTTAGTACCCTGGTTTAGTGGTTTGGCTTATTTTGGATCAATATACCTGCATTTGAGCGCTTCAGCTATTTTCTACATTGATGAGACCCATAAAGGTTGAAACATGTCTGTGAGTTGTTTCTCTGGCTTTGCATATAATCCTATGCTGTGCTTAAAAGCTGTGTTAACAGTGAGCATTAGCTTATAAGAGTTCCATGTAAATATGGATTTCAGGCAAAAGGTGACATGGTGTGCTCATTTGCATGTCATTTCCCAGAATCCCTTGCTGCAGTGGATGCACTGTATACTAGGTGAAAAGGCAGGGTTGCAGACCTGTCTAAGACATGTGAATGTGCTCACAAGTGATCTTATATATATCTATATCTATATATATATATAAATAGTGATGGAGTCACTGTCTGAGCTGGTTGGAAAGAGCTTGCAGAGTATGCTCCAGCATGCAGGCGGTTAACCTCCCCTGGAGAGGCTATATGCAGGTCGAGCTAATTACAAATGCAGTCTTTCCTTATGGCACCAGCGTTTGGGGGAAATTCTTGAGTTCTTGGCAACACGCCATGGCTCAGTCCATAACAGACTTAATGACCCATCGGATTAAGACACTGGGGGTCCCTGCATTTGAATGGGACTCGCACCATGTGAATCCTACCAGGCTGCTCCTGTCTGTAAGAGACGCGCAGAAAGAATAGGCTGAATCAGTCACTCTCCCTGCGCTCCTCTAACAGGCGATCGTAGGGCTTATATTTTAATAACATATTATTGTAGCAAGGGGTCTCCGGAGCTGAACAACATTAATTTGAAGTCCGGGAACCCCCTGTTTCCTGAGTAACAGGCCCCACTGCTAGCGGCTAAGTGAATTAAGGGGTTAAACCAGAGTGCCTAGTTTATTGGGGGTAGAGGGAGTGGGTGAAAGGGGTAGTTGCCCCAGGGTGGGTGGTTAGGCCTACCGGGATGGTTGAGGGAGGGGTTAACCACCTTAAGCGGTTGTAACCCCTATGGTAATAAAAGGGTTAAGTCTAACCACCCACCCTGGGACAACTACCCCTCCCCCATCTCTATCCAAAATAAACATTACAATACAAACACTAATACAAGCCCCCCCCCAACCCATACAGTACAATAATGGGCAAAATCCCGTTTTTTTTTTTCAACTTCAATTTTTATTGGTGTTTTCAAGCATACAGTATATCACAACCGATTGTAGAGTACACGTTTCTTTTCCTAATAGAACAATGAACACAGTATTTTAACGTGACGAACATTGGGAATTACCTAACAACACATTAGACGCGACACACCAGACATACATTACATAGGGCCTGGGGGAAAGGGGGAGGAGGGGGGGGGGTGGGCATGAGGAGTCTTTGTGCGAGGTATGATGTCGACCGCTGTGGCTTTTTGGATCCGTCTTGGGTTCCTGTGGTGTCTTATTCCATCTTTATCCCGGTGGGTTTCTGCTTGTGCCCTGTATATCTCTACCCTGAGTGTGGTCGGGACTGTCGTCTGACGTCTGCCTACCTGTCCGTCGCTATGTGTTGTCGTATCTCACTGCCCTCAAAGGAGAACGCATTTGTTGCTATCATTGGAATATTGCTGTGGTACTTACCCCTGGGAAATCTGTCTGTGCCAGCCATGGCAAAATCCCGTTTTTTAAAGGATGTGACATCATCTTAAAGGAAGGGACGTCACATCCTTTTAAAAAATGGCTGCCATCACATGGTACTCCAACCAATCAGATTGAGGGTGTACCATGTGAGGCCTTACATGGTACATCCCCAATCTGATTGGTTGGAGTACCATGTGATGGCAGCCATTTTTTTCTGGTGACATTGTCTTAAAGGGAGGGCAGCATATCCTTAATGATTGGCTGGATTCCCCCCCTTTGATGATGTTACATCCTTTAAAACAAAGGGAACCAGTCACATGGTACACCAGCCAATGTGATTGAGGGTGTACCATTTGCCACTCAAATGTGGCATCACAGGCCTTATATAAGGCCTGTCCTGTCTCATTTGACCCCAAGAAGACGACAGGACAACATCTGCCGCATTGGATTTTACAGTACAGAAGAAAAGAAAGAAGAAAAGAAAGAAGAAAATAAAACTTACCGGAGGACCATCGGCTGTTGAGGAGCATTGCATCGTGGATCAAGAGGTTGCTGCTGGAGTAGGATTCGGAGGGTGAAGACAGCAAAAGTAAGAAAAACACTGATTGTATTTTATTTAATTGTGATTTTTTTTTTAGGTTGCCCATTGACTGTCATAGTGGCAAACCATGCTCATATTATCGGCATGGTGTACCACTGTTCCAATCAATTAGTTTATGGGCATTTTTGTTCAATTGAAATGTACAGTAATGTATTTTATTTGCTGCTTGTTTTTTTATTTGTAGCTTGCCCATTCATTGGTGTACCACAGTGCCAATCAATGGGTAGAGGAGTTGGGTGTAGTTGTCCTGGGGAGGGTGGTTAGGTGTCCCGGGTGGGTAGCAGGAGGGGGGGTTAACTCCTTAATTACCATAGTGGATAATAACCATTACGGTAATTAAGGGGTTAGTGGCCAGTAGTTAGTTTTTTAATTTTACTGTCAGTGCCCACTGAAGAAGAGGAGGACGAGGGAGATGAGGATGGCCTTCATCCTGGCAGGGGTAAGTACAACTTTAATTTGCTATATGCTGGCTGGGTCATGTTTTGGTTAGGTTTTATTTTTTAATGGGCAAATGAGCTATTATCCAGATATGGATCATAGGGATTTTGCCCAATACTGTACTGTATGTGTTGGTGGTGGTGGTGGTGGGGGGGGGGGTTGTATTAGTGTTTGTATGGTAATGTTTATTGGGGGCAGAGGGGGTAGTTGCCCCAGGGTGGGTGTTTAGGCCTACTGGGTGGGTAGCGGGAGGGGTTAACCCTTTCATTTCCATAGCGGTTACTACCACTAAGGTAACAAAGGGGTTAACCCCACCCACAACCTTCCCAGTAGGCCTAACCACCCACACTGGGGCAACTACCCCCTTCACCCCCCCTCTACACCCAATAAACCAGGCACTCTGGTTTTGCCGCTTCATTGCCTAATGAAGTTGCTTTTATTTTATTTTAATACTACAGAGAGAGTTTGTTTTTTGCCGGGAGGGTAGAGACTTCTCCCAACCATGAAGGACCCTGGTTGCTCTGGCACCTAGGACTGCAGGAAGCCAGGCTGTGTGGACCAGCTTGGAATCACACCCAGGAAGAGACTTTTCCTGAATCTTAACAAGCCTACTGGATGTAGGGCTTGACTTCAAGGAACCAGCGTTCCATAGACTGCTGAGGGAGCAGAGCTGTCCTGTTAAGGTTGCTGTATCCAGAGGAATTTTCCTGGACTCTCCTGAGACCGAGTTCACACAATTAGATAAGGACTTTGTTATTGTCGTATATTATATCTCTAAACATGAGTGTGTTTTGGGCTGGCAACCAGCTTAGTTTGCCAGCCAACTAGAGAGGGACCTGCTGTGTAGTTGGTCTCCTAAAGAGGAGTAGGTTTTTATTTTATGGTTTGGTTTTCTTAAAGGGACAGTGTGTCAAATGTTTAGTTGTTATTGTAAGAATAAACCACTGCAGTTACAGCTTAAACCACTGTCTAAGAGTCCTACTTACCCTGCAGTAAGGCCTTCCTGCCACTAAATTATCCTCCTCACTTTTAAAGCTTTACACTCTTCTGCTCCTCCTCTCCATCTCAGCCCTAATTTCTCACTATACACCATTTCGACTCTTGCGTTCTGCTCAAGGATGTCTTCTCTCTACCCCTTTTGTATCTAAAGCCCTCTCCCGCTTTAAACTTTTCTCATTGACTGCCCCACACCTCAGGAATGCCCCTCAATATCCGACTAGCACCCTCTCTATCCACCTTTAAGACCCACTTCAAACCCCTGCTTAAGGAAGCATATGAAAAGCTCATGGCTGATGATTTACACTTCATACTTAAACCTTGGCCCCTTGTAGATGCACTTACCAGAACACCTTCCTACTGGCTCAGTACGTTCTTCATACCAACCAATTAGATTGTAAGGTCTTCTTACATAGGTATTACTTTTATGTCTGAAGCACTTCTCCCCTTTATGTGTTATTTATATTATTTTTTATTTATATGATTGTCACGTGTATTAGGCCTAGGACATAGTAAAATTAGCGTCGCTGAGGCGGGCTGAGCCACGCTGAACAGATGCGCGGCTATAGTTTCAGCCTCAGCATGCTTGCTGATGCGTGAAGAGACAGGCAAGTTTGAAATTTTGCCGCTTGGGGGAGAGGAGGAGCGGTCACGTGACCGTTCTCATCCAATGGGGCTGCAGCTGGCATTTTTACTACTGTGTTGGAGCCACCAGACAGGCAGCACAGAGGTGTGTGTTATATATATATATGTGTGGTGTATATATATATATATATATATATATATATGTGTGGTTATATATATATATGTGTGGTGTATATATATATATATGTGTGGTATATATATATATATGTGTGGTGTATATATGTATGTGTGGTGTATATATGTATGTGTGGTGTATATATATATATGTGTGGTGTATATATATATGTGTGTGGTGTATGTGTGGTGTATATATATGTGTGTGGTGTATATATATATATATATATATATATATATATATGTGGTGTATATGTATGTGTGGTGTATGTGTGATGTATATATATATGTGTGGTGTATGTGTGGTGTGGTGTATATATATATATATATATATATATATATATATATATATATATATATATATATGTGGTGTATATATGTATGTGTGGTGTATATATATGTGTGTGGTGTATATATATATATATATATGTGGTGTATATATGTGTGGTGTATGTGTGGTGTGTATATATGTGTGGTGTATATATATACTGGCAGTCCTCGTTTTACAACGCTTCGTTTTACAACGAATGGCTTATCCAACGCTATGCAATGCATACCTATGTTCATTTTTACAACGCCAACGCTTATCCAACGCTCTTACGACGCTTTGCAACGTTGTTTATGTGTATATATATATATATATACACACATAAACAACGTTGCAAAGCGTCGTAAGAGCATTTATATAATATTATATTATACTATATAATATTATATTATACTATATTAATTATTATGTTATATTATATATATAATCCAGTATATACACTATATAATTTATGTGTGTGCTGCATATCTTGTTGCCTGCGTAAAAAAATTGGTGTATTTTAGTGTTAAAAATGCCTTCAGGAACGGAACCTTTCATTTAAACAGTGTTCCTATGGGAAAACGTGTTTCGCTATCCAACGCCATTTTGAGTAACACATTGTGTCGGATAACCGAGGACTGCCTGTATATATATATGTGTGGTGTATGTGTATATATATATATATATAAAGATAACAGCAGGCACTTCAAAGGCTCCAAAGAAATAGGTGCTTGTTCAACAAAAATAACAGGAAACCAGGTGTCCCACCAAGGAGACAAAAAACAGCACTCAAGGTATATTGCAAAAGTGTATTTGAAAAAAAGCAGGCACATATAAATCCAACGTTTTCGGACCTGAGGAAGGTCCTATACAGGACCGAAACGTTGGATTTATATGTGCCTGCTTTTTTTCAAATACACTTTTGCAATATACCTTGAGTGCTGTTTTTTGTCTCCTTGGTGGGACACCTGGTTTCCTATATATATATATATATATACAGCTAAACCCCGTTACAGCGCGGTCCTCGGGGGCCACCCGATCCGACCGCGCTAGAACCAGGGTCGCGCTAATTTTTGAAAAAAATGGCCGCCGCGCACCTGATCGGGAGGGAGGGAAGGAAGAGGTGGCCGGAAGCCCTACACGTCCCCTAGCAACGGCGAGTCCAGCCGCAACCTGCTCCTTACCTCCCACCACCGGCATCCATTTCTTCCCCCCCAGGCCTCCACACCTACCGGCCTTCCGCGGCATAGCCCACGCGGCCCTCCGAGTCCCAGCCTGCTCCTCACTCACCCCCCCTCCTCCCGACACCCCCCCTCCTCCCAACACCCCCCCCTCCTCCCGACACCCCCCTCCGCCCGACACCCCCCCTCCTCCCGACACCCCCCCTCCTCCTGATGCCAGCTCCGCTCCGATCTCAGCAGCCGACACCAAAGGTAGGGAGGGGGAGTGGGAGGTGTGGTGTAGTGTGCTGTGAGTGCTGTGAGAGTGTGCTGTGAGTGCTGTGTGCTGTGAGAGTGTGCTGTGAGAGCTGTGTGCTGTGAAAGTGTACTGTGAGCTGTGAGTGTGCTGTGAGTTCTGTGTGCTGTGAGAGCTGAGTGCTGTGAGAGTGTGCTGTGAGAGTGTGCTGTGAGTGCTGTGTGCTGTGAGCAGTGTGCAGTGAGAGTGTGTGCTGTGAGCAGTGTGCTGGGAGTGTGTGCAGTGTGCAGTGAGAGTGTGTGCAGTGAGAGTGTGTGCAGTGAGAGTGTGTTTAGTGAGAGTGTGTGCAGTGAGCAGTGTGCAGTGAGTGCTGGGAGTGTGTGGTGTGTGGTGTGTGCAGTGTGCAGTGAGAGTGTGTGCAGTGTGCAGTGAGAGTGAGTGCTGGGAGTGTGTGCAGGGAGTGTGTGTGCAGTGAGAGTGTGTGCAGTGAGAGTGTGTGCAGTGGTGCAATGAGAGTGTGTGCAGTGAGAGTGTGTGCAGTGAGAGTGTGTGCAGTGGTGCAGTGAGAGTGTGTGCAGTGAGTGCTGGTAGTGTGTGCAGTGTGCTGTGAAAGTGTGTGCAGTGAGAGTGTGTGCAGTGAGAGTGTGTTTAGTGAGAGTGTGTGCAGTGAGCAGTGTGCAGTGAGTGCTGGGAGTGTGTGGTGTGTGGTGTGTGCAGTGTGCAGTGAGAGTGTGTGCAGTGTGCAGTGAGAGTGAGTGCTGGGAGTGTGTGCAGGGAGTGTGTGTGCAGTGAGAGTGTGTGCAGTGAGAGTGTGTGCAGTGGTGCAATGAGAGTGTGTGCAGTGAGAGTGTGTGCAGTGAGAGTGTGTGCAGTGGTGCAGTGAGAGTGTGTGCAGTGAGTGCTGGTAGTGTGTGCAGTGTGCTGTGAGCAGTGTGCTGTGAAAGTGTGTGCAGTGAGTGCTGGGAGTGTGTGCAGTGTGCAGTGTGCTGTGAGAGTGTGTGCAGTGAGAGTGTGTGCAGTGTGTGCAGTGTGCAAAAAAATTTAAAAAAAAATTTTAAATTAAAAAAAAAATTATTATTATTTTTTTTTTTAAAAACGGGAGCCACGTGAAAACCGCATTACAACCGAATTCGCGTTATAACGGGTCGCGCTATAACGGGGTTCAGCTGTATATATATATATAGACCATACGATACCGGTTGAAGCACGACATCAAGGGACAGCACACAGGTAAGTTGATCACAAATTCTTTGTATTGAAAAAGACACAAAAATCTTTTCAATACAAAGAATTTGTGATCAACTTACCTGTGTGCTGTCCCTTGATGTCGTGCTTCAACCGGTATCGTATGGTCTATTATTGTGTTATGGGATAAGCACCAAACTTTGTTTACTTTCAAGTGGAGTGCCGGCTGTTTTTTGGATTTTATATATATATATATATATATATATATTTACACACACACACACACACACACTCATTACCCCCTTCAGTAATTGTAAAATGCCTAATTTATATAATGTGTCCGTGATGAGTGATCTCCCCATGTTTGTTATGTTAGCTGTATTATTATTTTTTTTTTTTAAATAACATTGTGTGCTTGTATGTTTATTTGACCCAATCAAAGTACACAATCTTATAGAATACAGCAATGTCACACATCTTTTTCTGCTACTTATTGCCTTGTTATAGCGTGCGATCTCAGTATTACTTCATATTTTGTTAATTATATAAGCCTTTAAATGTACTGGAAGCACTCTGCGTTCTGTTGAGAAGGGTAAAAGAAGTATGCTGCTCTCATGAGCATTTCAGTTTAAACAACATTAACGTCAGTAAATTCCCCAAAGAAATCATTTGCATCACAAGCACTGCAGTGTTTTTACTTTGATTGCTCTCCAGTGATTTGCAGTGTTTTGTACCAAACAACATGATTTTTGGAACAAAATAATGATAACAACCAGAAAAACCCGGATTAACCCTTTTGCTGCCAGTGAGTTCCGGACAGGAAGCCATGCATTGCTGAACCTCTGGCAGAGAAGGCCCTAAGTATCAATCACTGGAAAGAATTTCAGTTAAAGAGACAAGAATGAGACAGTATGTATTACATTATGCCTACAGCATGGGCCTTGTGTGCACATCTTTATGAATACGTCCTGCTTTATACCCGAAAAATAACCCTGAGAGGCTTGTAAAGTATAAACCCGGGTTGGCAAAGTCCAGTCCTCAAAGGCCACCAAGAGGTCAGGTTTTAAGGATATCCTTGCTTCGGCATTCTGACTGCATTGTACATAAGCAAAGGGAATTAACCCTTGAGCGTGAGAGGTGCAGCTAGTCAAATTAGATGGCTCAAACATCAAGGACTAGAGAAATTGGAAAAGACAGGCGCAAACTCTCATAAACAAGTGACAAACAAAAATTGTGATGAATAAAAAAGTGTTTCACTACACATATAAAAATGGAAACACAATATCAATCAGTTAAACGACCATCAAGAAACATCATAATACCAGACCCGTGCAAGTATCACCGGATTGGTAGGGCTCTGCAGGAATGCCCAGCTAGGCTGATCAGGCAGGTAGATACAGTCCCACAGTTGCTACGGCATTTAGAGTATCTATTCCAGGAGGAAAAGCTTGGGCTCCCAGTTTCAGGCGTACATACGATCACTGCAATGTTGAGGGCATCTGCTCGGTAGGGAAGGCACCTGATGAAGTAGCATCTGCTTCGAAACGCATAGGATGATAATTTGTGCTATTTTTGTTGTTCTAAGCCTTCTTGTTCAACTGCCTAAGCAAACTTTCCAAATTGCCTTGTGAATATTTCCAATTTTAGCTACGTGCGGCTGTTTTACAATGTGGGCTATTCCTATGCGGTGACGTCATCCTCAAGCGCTGCTCTCTCAGCTGTTTCCCAAATGGACATCATTTCAACTGAAGCTGTGTGGTGGAGTGAAGCGCGAGGTGTGGACACCTTGGACTGGGAGCAGATGCCTTGCCTTCCCGGAGCAGATGCCCCCAACATTGCAGTGATCGTACAGTATGTACGCCTGAAACCGGGAGCCTAAGCTTTTCCTACCGGAATAGATGCTCTAAATGCCGTAGCAACTGTGGGACTGTATCTACCTGCCTTATCAGCCTAGCTGGGCATTCCTGCAGAGCCCTACCAATCTGGTTATACTTGCAAGGGTCTGGTATTATGATGTTTCTTGATGGTCTTTTAACTGATTGATATTGTGTTTCCATTTTTATATGTGTAGTTAAACACTTTTTTTATTCATCACAATTTTTGTTTGTCACTTGTTTGAGAGTTTGTGCCTGTCTTTTCCAATTTCTCTACTACTTGTGAAAACCATTGTCAGTCCAATAAAAGGAATAATTCTGCCTATTTTTTCCTTTTATTTTTCACATGAAATAAGGGACTAATACAACTAACATTTCTTTTTTGTCCTGCTTATTAGAAACACCACATGATTGAGTCCTCATAGTCTTGCAAATTACAAAACTGCACATCTAGTTTAGAGTGATTTGCTGCTACCTAAAGAAAACAAATGTTTTTTGTTTGGTAGCAAACTGCTTAAATGTGTGCATCTCCAGAAGAAACCAGATTTAAGTCAACACATACCTGGCAGGGAAAATAATCTTATAAGGACTACACAATACACTATACAGTAAAAAAAAGTCCCTCTGCTGCTGAAAAGAAAAATATTGTATTGCAACGTACACTGGTACAAGACTGTGTAGGAGTGAAGACTGTTTAGTGTTTAAATTGGTGTTGGTGGTGAAAGGTTTAATGAAGCAAATCAACTGATTAGTGCGTTTAGCAGTTTAGCTGAGTCCCTATCTAATATACATGCTTTTAATTTTCTTAATTGATTTTTGACGTTATGCCTTGATCATAAGGCAGTTATTAAATTGACTCAATTAAATTATTAGCTTTATATAGGATAACTAGATATTTATATATGATTGATGGTATGTATTTTTTAGGGTGTGGGGAGAAGGTAGGTATGAGCCTTAGATATTTGTACTTTGAGCCCCCAATTGGAAACTGCCACCTCCAAGGTTTTTAATAGGTGCCTCACTCATGGAACAGTCCTGTTTCCCATCACTTTGTTTCGAAAGCCCATAGAATAAGGATTTGAGGTTACGGTATGAAAGGGCGGTTTTCTCATGGCACTGTAGTTTTAGGGGCTTCTTCAATTAGGTCTATGAAAATTAAAATTATATTTACTTTTAATTTAAACTGGACCAGCTGCTAGAAGTTTGCCAACTGTGAACACTCCATCCTAGGTTTGCACATTATACAAACTCCAAAGACTTGTCTGACACATCGTCCCCACACAGTCGTGTGATGGCGTTATGGTCTAGTTCATAATGCAATTCTTCATTTAATGTGGCAGCCAAGAACGTGAAAAGACAACGTTTCAATTCCAAATGGACCTTTCATCAGGTGGTGATGAAAGGTCCAGATGGGACATGAAACATTGTCTTTACACTGTTCTTGGCTGCCACATTAAATGGAGAATTGCATTATGCACCTTAGGGCTCAACTTTGTATCCTGTCTTAGAGGAGACCTGTACTTGGAAGAAATTGTTTGTCTATGTTGTGTTGGCTGCACAAGCCGGATTCTGTTTGTCTGAATGTCTGAAACTGTTTCCCCGCACTTTTGGAATTATGACATGGTCTAGTTAGCACATTGATGGGCCTCTGATGTTCTTGATCTTGTCGTAAACTTCCTATTCACCTGCCACAGCTTCCCATCTTGGATTTTAACTATTGAGTTAGGCTGAGTCCATGGTGTGGGAGACCGCACGGAGGCGATTGCCTTAAGGCATTGATCGTGCCCATAGACCGCGCGGGCACACGCGGGCGGAGGCAGGAGGGGGGACACGTTGCGCAAGAAATAAGTTGAAACTGATTTTTGGCGCGACACAAAGGTCACGTGAGCAGTTCGCCCAATGAGGACGAACCAGCTTAGTGAAGCCCCTAGGCACATCCCCCACGGCCCATCCACCATGGACAGGGAAAGCACACGCTTCACGCGGGTGACTTCACAGCCTCCACGCGGGCAAAGGCTCCATGGCCCGGGCCTTATGCAACTTAAAATTGAATAATGTTATTAAGATCTTAAAATGTCTGAGATCCTTACCTGTGAATTGCAACCATTGTTGTTTTCAAACTTGGTTTCTATTCGAATTTGAAATTTGGGCAGAAAGGAGCACTAGGAAAAGAAGAAATTAGCGGTGGGTAAATATCTAGGGGAAAAAAAGGTTACAAGAGTTTACCAATGAAATACAATAGTTAAGCACTTTGCTGCTGGAGGGGCATGCGATACATTATGATTCGGTACAATCAACTATGCATCGCTCCTAACAAGGGAGGGTCAAATCTAACTAGTTTGTGAGATACTTTCCCAGGGACCATACTGAGGGTTTTATAAGTGTTATAAAGGCTGCATTTGATTAATGACAGCACATTCATAAAGATGAAGATCAGGTATGAAATTACACAAGACTTGGTTCATGGTCTAATTAATGTAAACTCAATGTTGAAATGTAAACACAACAGGCAATGTCATGAATTAATTTTATTCACATATTGTCTGACAGAAACAGAGTCCCAGGGGTTTTTAGCAAGTTTATGAACTGCAGAAGTAAACCTGTGAAGAGAGACTTCTACCCATATTCACAGTGTAGACACAAGGGACTGGGATTTTGAAGACCCTCCGCCCCTGTAATATCCAAATCTGCATTACAATAAGGCACTAAAGAATGTCTTCAAATGGCCAATTTACCTGGTGGTCATTTCCATGTGTTCTCATGCAGCACTGTTCAGAAGATAGCTATGAACTATAGCTATGTTTACTAAGTGCTGCTGCTCCATAAGACACCTTCTGGCACCTAGGGTTGCCAGGTGGTTTCTCCAAAAATACTGGACACAATGGTCGAAGGTGCAACATGTTTGAGACACACCCACTACACCTCTTCTCACCCCTCTCCGCTCCATGCTGTTTCCTCCTCTCCTTGGCCCCAACCCCAGGCTCCTGACACCTCCTCCTGATTGGTTGCTTCACCCAGCAGCAGATAATCAGGAAGGAAGAAGCTGCCCAGCCCCCAAGCAATAGCCCCGCTCTCTCCATGCTTGCTTAAATCCCACTGCCCCCCAAGATGGTCAGGTCACTATATCCAGAGGAGTAATACCGGACACATACATGTCCAGTATTACCTCTAATTTTTTACTGAACAGAGTGTCCAAATACAGGACAGTCCAGTTCACTACTGGGCACCTGGCAACCCTACAGCACCGGTAGACACCTTGCAACACAATATAAGTGAATGAGGTGTCTTCTGGCGCTAGACTGTATCATATCGTCTAACACAGTTTGGTAAATGTGGCGCTTAATCCCTTCCTCATAGACTTTAGTCTTATTCTTGATAGAGGCATCAAAAATTGCATAAATTGAATCACATTTATTCCACAAAATCCCAAAGAGTGGGCAGTGTAGATTCACTGTTGCCACTACATGTGACCCTCCAAATAGTGTTCAAGTGAACAATTCTCGCACATGAAAAAGTGCTTGGAATAGTCAGTGTATCTTGCGATCTGTCTTCTTAGAAATGGAAGGCAATTTAACGAGCATACCCTATTAGTTTAGTCCCTGAGTAGGATTATAACCTGGCCCTTTTATGTTTTTACGAATGACTGTCTGGAGAACATTCTGCTTTGAAGGGGTGCTGCATTTCCCAGGAGAGAAATGGCTATTCACATATTGATGTGCACACTGATAAATATCAATAGAAAAAACAATAAAACCATATTGGCACACAGGGTCATGTGACTTACTGTATATTCTGTGTGTCAGTCAGCAGGAAACCGAAAACAAGAAGAAGAAGAAAAAAAAAAAACATTAGCGAAACTGAGGTGTGTGTGGAATTCTTGGCACAAATTCAAAGCTAAATATACACAGTTTCACGTTAACAAACTCAAAAAATCCCCAAGTTCAACGAAGTCCATTCTTTGTCTTTAAGAATCATTTTTCTTTCTTTTGTTTCCCCTTTTCACAAATCCTCCAAAGCCTTTAATTTCACAGATACATTGATCGTGAATTGCAAATTATCTATAAAAATGCCTTAGGCCGGGGTCCCGCTGCTTCCGATGGCGCGCGCGGCCACGTGTGCGTCACTCACCGAGCATGAGTTCCTCCAGAGCCGGCCCCAGTCCCCCCTCCCTGCAAGGCTCTCTGCGCACTGCAACGCGTCAGCCAGCAGGGGATACACGAGGATCGTGATCCCAAGCGGCGACGCGTCACGTGGTGCGGCAGGGAGCCAATGAGGGGGCAGGGGGGAGGAGGGAAGCTCTGGTGCCCGTTTCAGGCTGCGAGTGCTGGGGAGGTTGCGGCCAGCTCTGGCTGCTGAGCTCGTCTTCTTCCTTCCCTCACACACCCCAGTGCTCAGTACCCATGGGGGGACGGATGGACCGACGGGGAAGGGGGGGACAGCACGGAGAGCCCTCTGCTCGAACCACGCCCCCGCCTCAAACCACGCCCCCACCCGCTCCAGCTCCCTACAGACCGCAGGTAGCTGTCAATTGCCTGTCAGCGCGCCGCCTGCATGCAGTGCGGGCGCGCTGACTGAGGGAGCGGGGCCTTAGCCTTATACTGTAGCTCACTTGACATCTCTACATGTTTGAATTGATACAGCATTCTTATCTAATTTAGGTAGGGACGTCTGATTACTCCACCCCCACCCCCCCAAGAAAAAATATCTATTCTATATTCAATGGGATTCTTTGTTATGCTTTTGGAATTAGCAAGAAAACCTCTATTAACCCCTTAACATCGAGAGGGGCCAGCAACATGAGGCACGGTAATGAGTTGTAGACTCCTTGGGGGGGGGAGGGGTTAATCAGTGTTTTTGCCAACCTGGGGTGCTGACTCCCCAAGGGTGACCCAGTAGACTTACAATGGGAGGTCAGAATGACAATAGGGACCTTGAAATTGGGAGTTACAGAAAGTGAGGGCATCAAGCTACAAAAAGACAGAATTAGGGTGTCAGAAATAGTGATGGATGGGAAGAACGGCAGTTTTCCTGCATGAATAACCCAGTTAATATATTCCACTATGTGAAATCCTTATTCTTTTAAATGGGCTTCCTTGGGGACCCAATCCTAAAATCTTGGACAACTAGATTGGGAACCTTGGGGTCAAATCATTTAAAAAAATGATCAAAAATATTGTTACATAGCTATATGCTTTCAGTTTATTGTAAATCCCTGCTTAGCTTTTCTATCAATCATACCAATAGCTTTACATAAGCATATACGTTGCAATGAAATGTCAATCCCCCTGTCCCCCTCACATTTAAGGAACAAATTCATGTCATCATGGTTTGAGCTTTTACTGCCACTTATTCAAGAAATCAGTGGCCAATAAATACTTGGGTGAATACATCACAAATGACAGCTCCCACACTAAATACATTCTTTAATGGCATTCAGGAAACTGTTGGTATTTATGATGTACTGTAGTTAGAAAGCAAAAACGGCCACTTTGGAGTGTATAAAATTTACTTCTCAAAACTGGATTTATTTCGCTACCTGTTCATGATACCTGTGGTTTTAGATACCTGCAAATTATCTGGGTACAGATAAATAAAATAAAAATTGTCGCTTTCTGTAAATGTTTCAGCATCAGCTGGGTGATCTTCATTAAAACCTATCGAGTTAGCACTGAAAAGATGATCGATAATTACAACTGTAAAAACGTAACAAGATGTTCTTGTAAGCAAAATGCATTTTTGAGAACATCTTTCCATCAAGTATTGTTTTAGCACTTGAATACCTGCTGGAAGATGTACACATCTCACCGTGTACTCACGGAATTACACTGAAGCTGAATGTGCAGCTGGCCCTGGAGCCTGACTCATACTGTATCTGAACTTCACTGATATGAGAGAAAACACATTTTTTCCCCCACCTCTTTTATACCCTCAATACTTATTTCTATACGGAACATCAACTATACTTATGTTGGTCACACTGCTGCTTTATATCTCCATGGCAATCCACATTCTGATTGAGCATTAAAAGAATAGAGCTATTAGTCCACGAATCAAATTTCCATAGTTACATAGCCGCAGATATGTACCTTACATTGATCTCTTATTCACACGGATGCTTGTCTGAGTTCCTTTTCGTCTTTCTGCTGTATTTGTGCCAAAGGTCTTCATTTAGCAATGCAAATCTTGCATTTGAGTATAATTTGCATAATGGCCAGCCAGATGGCTACAGGGTTATGTGCAATGCCACAGATTTGGGAAATGTACAGTTGGTTAGTAATAGTTTATATTGATAGACATTAACCTGTAATAAGATTATGACCTATATTTCCCAAGCGGTCTTTTGTCATTTGACACTTTCCTGCCCTGGAAGACACATTACAGCCAATTCCTTTGAATAGGTAGTAAGGTGTCTTCCAGCACCAGGAGGTGCCTTGTAGCAAAATACTGCTTTATAAATATGGGTTTATGTCTAGAAAAAAAATATGGCTCTAGAATTATGTTTACAATGGCATATATGAAAAAATACATGAAGGTAATAATGGTTCACTTGTTACAAAGTGTTAGTGTTGATGTCAAATCTTCTGATTTATATCACAGCACATTGTTACAGGGATCCACATATGGACAATTTATAGGAAGTTTAAGGCCTTCTCACTGCTCAAGAGGATCGCATCAAGTTATGGTTTCATAAGTAAACTAATTGTAATCAGCCAATCATTTATTTTAATGGTATAAATTCAAACATTTCATTAACTTATCCCCTTTGAACTGTTCACGTTGACGTCTGGGAGTATGGCGCTGACTGCGCTTGGCGCGGTTACCTCCTTGAATCTTCATCCGCCCGTCCACACTCACCCGGCACGCCCGCACTCATGTGCAGGCACGCACACTCTCCCAAGCTTGGTGCTTTGGGAGACAAGGGAAGAGAGGGGGGGGGGGGAGAGAGAGATAGAAATGGGGGAGCGAGAGAGAGAGAGAGAGAGAGGGGGGGAGGGAGAGAGAGGGGGAGGCCAGGACAGAGAGAGCGCAGGGGGTGGGGGTCAGGGAGAGAGAGGGGGGGCCAGGAGAGAGAGAGGAGGTGGGGAGACAGAGGGATGGGGGAGAGAGGAGGGAAGGGGAGAGAGTGAGAAGGGGGAGAGAGAGAGAGAGGAGGGAAGGGGGAGAGAGAGGAGGAAGGGGGGAAGAGAGAGGAAGGAAGGGGGCGAAGAGAGAGGAAGGAAGGGGGAATAGAGGGGGGACAGGGGAGAGAGAGAGGAGGGAAGGGGGGAGAGAGGAGGGAAGGGGGACAGAGGAGGGAAGGGGAGAGAGAGAGAAGGGGAGAGAGAGAGAAGGGGGAGAGAGAGAAGGGGGAGAGAGAGAAGGGGAGAGAGAGAGAAGGGGAGAGAGAGAGGAGGGAAGGTAGAGAGAGGAGGGAAGGGGAGAGAGAGAGGAGGGAAGGGGGGCAGAGAGAGGAGGGAAGGGGGAAGAGAGGAGGGAAGGGGGAGAGAGAGGAGGGAAGGGGAGAGAGAGAGGAGGGGAGATAGAGGAGGGAAGGGAGGTGAGAGGAGGGAAGGGGAGAGATAGAGGAGGGAAGGTGGAGAGAGAGGAGGGAAGGGGGAGAGATAGAAAACGGGGAGCGAGAGAGAGGGGGGTGGGAGGGAGAGAGAAGGGGAGGCCAGGAGAGAGAGAGAGCGCAGGGGGTGGGGGTCAGGGAGAGAGAGGGGGGCCGGGAGAGAGAGGAGGGGGGAGACAGAGGGATGGGGGAGAGAGGAGGGAAGGGGAGAGAGAGAGAGGAGGGAAGGGGGGAGAGAGGAGGGAAGGGGAGAGAGGAGGGAAGGGGAGAGAGAAGGGGAGAGAGAGAGAAGGGGGGAGAGAGAGAGGAGGGAAGGTGGAGATAGAGAGGAGGGAAGGGGTTAGAGGGGAGGGAAGGGGGGAGAGAGGAGGGAAGGGGGAGAGAGGAGGGAAGGGGAGAGAGAGAGAAGGGGGGAGAGAGAGAAGGGGAGAGAGAGGAGGGAAGGTGGAGAGAGAGAGGAGGGGAGAGAGAGGAGGGAAGGGGAGAGAGAGAGAGGCGGGAAGGGGGGCAGAGAGAGGAGGGAAGGGGGAAGAGAGGAGGGAAGGGGGAGAGAGATAGGAGGGAGAGAGAGGAGGGAAGGGGGGGAGAGAGAGAGGAGGGGAGATAGAGGAGGGAAGGGGGTGAGAGGAGGGAAGGGGAGAGAGAGGAGGGAAGGGGAGGGATAGAGGAGGGAAGGTGGAAGAAAGGAGGAAAGGGGGAGAGAGAGGAGGGAAGGGGGAGAGAGAGAGGAGGGAAGGGGGGGAGAGGAGGGAAGGGGGGAGAGAGAGGAGGGAATGGGGGAGAGAGAGGAGGGAAGGGGGAGAGAGAAAATGGAGGGACACAGACACACAGAGACACACACATAGACACACACACAGACACACACAGCTCCGATCCAGCCATGACACGTCCCCTCCCTTAATAGTCTCCCCCCCTTCCTGCTCTAAAATTATTGCAGGACACCGATCGCTCATGCTTGAAGAGTTGGTGATGTCACCGCTCTCAAGCATGAGCAAGCTCAGCGGCAACGTGGCCGCAGCTTAAGGCCGCGCTTATAGTGCCGGCGACGCGACCAATGATGTCACCCTTCACCGTCGCCATTGCAACAGTTATATTTCAAATTTAGGCAACGTCGCTCGATGGCTACAAGGCCAGCAACGTCATAAAGCGGGAAGACAGAGGGATGGAGAAGCTCTCTGATTTGCCACAAGGGGAGACCATCGGCGAAAAAAATCAAATAACAGTGACTACCAGATTTTTGGTAGCACTGTTGCTCCGTTGCGCCCGCATGCACTATAAGCGTCAACGACAATGCATTCGTTTTGACGCGACGATCGTGTTGCCGTCGCTGGCACTATAAGCGCAGCCTAAGGCTGCGGTCCCAGTCAGCACTGTAGCCCAGCAAGGTGGTGGTGGGGGTGGGGGGTGAGGGGTGGCGCGTGCACGCGTGGAAACCGTGATCTGCGGTCTATGGTGAGATGCAGAGATTGAGACGGGGGGGGCTGTGGCAGGGGTTATGCAGGGGCATGGCCATGACCTCACGCGGCTGGTTCGCCCTCATTGGCTGAACCGCCGGGGGGGGGGGGGCCATGGCCACCCCTCCATCGCAAGTTGTAAATACAATTGTGTTGTATTTGGAAAAACTCGTCGTAGAGCGCGGCTGCCAAATGCGTGCCAAGGTACCTAGCGGGCCCAGCCCCATTGGGGGTTCG
Source organism: Ascaphus truei (assembly GCF_040206685.1). NCBI lineage: Eukaryota > Metazoa > Chordata > Amphibia > Anura > Ascaphidae > Ascaphus > Ascaphus truei. The sequence goes on from NC_134488.1 coordinate 99,640,358, forward strand.
CACAAGAACGTACTGGGGACATAGCCTAACGCCTCCTTCCCCCTTGTTGACTCTTGTTCAAGTGACAGTCTTGCAAACATTTGGTCTGTGTTTACTCAGTGCCAGTTCAATGACAAGCTTCACTCAAACACCCGCGCTCAGTACACCTGCTTGATCTAAGCTTTTAAGTAAGCAATCACTGGCGACACCATATCATTAGGAAGTCACTGTAGAAACAACAATAGCTGTCATTGGCTGCTGGTGATTCATACAAGCAAGATACAATGCTCACAGAACTTAACCTTCAGCTTAAAAGTTTTACGTAACACAATCATGCTTTTCAAGACAGGAAAACCTTACAGCACGTAGCTTAACCCCCATAAGTGGTAGCGGAATGTATTTGACAGGATGTTCTAAAAAGTATTAGAATCAACATGCTATTCCTACAATATAATTTGTGGCCACCAGATGCAGATTGCAAAGGCATTCAATGTAGTACAGGCATACCCCGGTTTAGGGACCCTCACTTTAAGTACACTCGCGAGTGAGGACATTTCGCCCAATAGTCAAACGGCAGCTCGCGCATGCGCCTGTCAGCACGTCCTGAACAGCAATACAGGCTCCCTACCTGTACCGAAGCTGTGCGCAAGCGGGGAGACTATAGAGCCCGTTACAAATGCGTTATTTACATCAGTTATGCACGTATATTACGATTGCAGTACAGTACATGCATCGATAAGTGGGAAAAAGGTAGTGCTTCACTTTAAGTACATTTTCGCTTTACATACATGCTCTGGACCCATTGCGTACGCTAATGTGGGGTATGCCTGTACCGTGTTTGTCAGTAGCTTTTAACTTTAAGACAGGGGGAAACAGACTGCTCATACCTGGGTATATAAATGGAAGAGCCCACTGAAGAGATTGAGGGGTACATTCTATGTACACAAAGCGGCTATACGGGTAGTTTATGACCGAATGGGGATTTTCGTCTGAAAACGGCCAGAACAGCAACTTTGGAGAATTTAGAATTTACCCCTAAGGCTACATTCTTCATTTCAATTGCTTTTAAAATATGACATCCCATCATCATGGATACAGTCTGAGAAATCAATAGAGGAAATCAATTGTGTTGTACATAAGGAGTGGGTTTCGGGGCAAATTTATAGTGACATACAGATTATTTTTTTTGTGGAAAGGTTGGTCGTGGAAACGTTACAAAATTGAGGGGAACAAAATCGACAGCCTAAAAATCATTAAAAGTATGAGCTAAGACATTTTTTATGATCTACACAAAAGCAAAGTCCTCAGAATGACATATACTGTAAAACAGCACATACTGAGAGATTTTTCATTAGCTGCAGGGCAAACAATTCTTCAGAATTAGATATACTGCAATAGTTTATATAGCCATGTGAGCTTTATGGCTCTTTATCTACCATAAATCAATAAATCAGTCACTGAGGGCTATGTACTAAGGCAGTGGTTTCCAACTTTTTTTTTCGTAAAGGGACCCTATAATTATTTTGTGAAATTCTACGCCACCCCAACCCACTCTAATAGTGTGTCTGGGATCAGATGCATTGTATGGAACCCCAACCCACTCCAATATCGAGTGTGAGAACAGATGCATTGTAAGGAGCCCCAACCCTCTTTAATAGCGCGTCTTAGGCTGCGTCCATGCTGGCGAAGACTGCGCTGAGGCGTGCGCATGTGACCTCACCCACGTTAAGCGGGAGCGTTTTGTGGCCAAGGTAGATGTGCCGTAGGGGCCGTGTTTGTGACATCACAGAGCTGGTTCGCCCTCATTAGGCAAACCGCTCTCGTCACCTGCCCGTCGCACCAAGGAATCAGATTGAACTGATTCCTCGCGCACCGCGCGCCCCCTCCTGCTGTCGCGTACACACACGTGTGGTCTATGGGTGCTATCATTGCCTTAGGCAATGTGATCGCGCCACGCATGGACGCAGCCTTAGATCAGATGCATTGTAAATTTTTCTGTATTTGGTACAATTTTCAAAGGACCTGAAAAATCTAGGCAACCCTTTAGGGGTGCCTGGGGAACTCAAGGGCTCCTAGGTGAACCCCTGGTGAAAAACTGAACTAAGGCAATATTACAATAAAAGTGAGGCAAGAAGAGACCTTTTTACTTTGAGACACTTTACTTCAATGTATCAATGTACTTTGATCCTGTTTTGCCCCATATGGGGAGTTTCACTTGATGTTACCTGGCGCACACAATAAAATAACATGTATCACGTTTTGTGCCTCACTTGCTGCATTTTTTCCCTTTCACTTGCACCAAAAAAATCCATTAGTGCTGAGGTGACTGTATGTTTGCACAACAATTTGCACCAGACGTACAGTACTAAGCTGCTTCTTAGATATGGTTCAACACCGAGTACAAATGCAGCCGTTGCGCCAAAACACATTTATTTATTTTTTACATTGATTCATCTGCCTCCATCTGTTGCAAAAATCTGCAATTGGCGGAAGAGATCAAATTCAGTGAAAATAGCTGGTGTCACTCCAGCTCCAGCTTTGCCAACAGGAGCAATTTCATGTATGACTTAGGCTGAGTCCATGATGACTCAGCCCATGCGGAGGCGCGCTGAGGCTGCTTTCCTGGCCTTGGTTAGCGCGCCGTCCGGGGGCGGGCCAGTGACGTCACGGAGCTGGTTCGCCCTCATTGGGCGAACCGCTCACGTGACCGGCCCTGCGCTCCCATGAGCGCAAAAATGAAAAATTTTCACAAGACTTACGCTTCCGCACGCTTGCGTAAGCGTAAGCGAGCCCCTGCTAAAGCCGCTCTCATTGTGGCTGCAGAGGCTCACTGCCGAGCAGCAGCGCGCCTCAGCACGGGTCAGCGCATAAGCACTGACCATGCCCGAGGCCTTACACACGTTAAATTCTACGTCGCTCACGCACCTAATCTGTAGTGTTATGCTGCCTACAATGCAGACCTGCAATTCTCATGATATTTAGAGGACCAAGTGAAACTAGTATTACCAGTGAGAGTTTACATAGCCAGCAGCACTCAGAGCTGCAGGGCAGCGGCTTTAAATGAGAATAATTCCATAATTAATCGTTTCTTCAATTCTCCGTATCGACTCTGCAAACTTTAATCTGCCTTTGTTAGGCTATTAATTACTGCGTCATCATACTTCTACATAAATATCACAATCTGCTTAGAGTAACACAACTATTTGTTTCTAATAAGTAATAACATGTTCAATGACATCAGGATCAAGATGAATGTCAGTACCAGCGGGGTGGTATTTAGCTATCCATGCCGCTCTGCCTGCTGCCATACGGCAGAGCCACATGGATATCTAAATACCATCTTAATTACGGTTTGCCCATCAACATTTAACCTATTCTATTAACGGTGAACGGTAAAGAAATGTATTTTGCGATCCCAAACATTGTGTTCAGTATCTCCACACCTGTCCCCATCCTCCTGTGACAGGCTATTTGTTCTTTACTTTATAGTCGGTAACATATTCTTTCTAGACATTGAAAGTACTGCATTGTCAATTTACTATATTGTTATTTGCTAATTTCTTGGTATAGAGAAATGGCCCATGGCACTGAAAAGAATCCACTTTTCACTCAAGACATTTGATAACTCATTGCTGACTGGTGTTTAAAATCAAGCCTATTGTTCAGTTATGCGCTGCTTAAACAGAGGTTTAGTTTCTCCTTTTTTTTTTTTTTTATTCAAGCTACCTTCACAAAGTCTCTCATTACATATCATGCAAGACTTTTTATCACCCTTTATTATTCTCACATAACATGCAAATTGAGAGATTTCAAAAATCTGAAAATGAGCAGAAATAAATAAATGGAAGAGAGAGATACAAATCTGAATCAAATGTCTCCGGACCACAGATCTTCATCCTATCTTTAGACCTGTTAATAACCTTTGCTGCCAGTGGTTTTGTTTTAGGTGCTGTCCATTTTTAAATAATTGTGTACACTTTCGTCACAAAGCTCTTACTATTTAGCCAAAGGTACAGTAAATACTAAGCTGTAGAAACCCGTTCAAATTGTGCTACAGTAAGTAAAAAACAAAACAGAACATGATGTGCAATTTAAGAGCATTCAGTCTCAATGCTGTCACATCCGTTTAAATCAAATAACCAGCCCAGGCCTAAGAGCTAAAATAAAAGGGAACCTCCTGACCAGGTGACCAGATAGTTGCTGGGTTACATTTGCTGAACAGCTATAAAGCTTATGATCCCTGAACACAATAGAAGATAGAGCAGATCCATTATAGTTCAATTTCGCTGAAATCTTTTATTTTAACATCAGGGTCTGGGAGGTTAAAATAGAGCTCCCCCAAAGCTCAGTGCAGTCTAAAGTTTACCATGGTAACCACAGACACTAGCGATTTAAAAAAATAAATCCTGTTTTTTACCACTAAAAACCCCCACAAAACAAGAGCAGGACATGCTCAGGAGGCAAGATACTGTACTAACATTAGATCAGTTAACTCATATAGATTCTGGGGGGATTGCAGTTGTAAATTGTATTTTTTTACATACTGTATGCTCATACATATGGGGGGAAAAATTATGTTGCAACATTGTTAGTTTTCAAAACTGGATTTGACCCTCTTCAATGATGGGGTGGGGGGGGGTGGCTTTTTGCTTGGCATCATGATCTCACTTGCGCTGTAAAAAAAGAAAAGTGAAAATACTGTGCAGTATCCTTTTATCTGTTGTTTAACCTGGTTACCTGTGATGGTGTAGGGATAATAATTCCAGGCCTTCTCGGTGATGTAGAAGATCTTGGGAACAAACCCTCGAACCCATGTTGGGAGCTTGCTGAAATTTAAAAATAAAGGGGGTTAGCTTTGCATTTCAAGTGGGCCCATTTCAAAGGGAACATTTATAAGTCACTGATAGAGTTATACAGGAGTTAGACAAGAGGCGGACATCTGTCTGTCTGTATCTTTCAGGACCTCTACCTGCACATTCATATTACTGGAGAGCTTTGGATGAGCTTTCTATACAACACTCATGTTCTACACCTGTAGCCCTGTTCGATTTAAGCCCCATCCTTCCCCCTACCCCTTACCTACAGCAGTCTCCCCAAAACGTATCCCTGTCCACTCATACGTTTCTCTCATGACTACTTCATCCATGCAAGCACTCAAAGCCTTCTACAAAACACCTCAGAACAAGACTTCTGCAAAGTCTATGGGGTGCTGTCTATAGACCTTGCTTGCTTGGGACGGATGGCCTGTTTTAAGTGATCACTCATCTCCTTTTATATATTTACTCTATTTTAAGAGAGGTATAGAGATGTACCAAGAGAGGTACACAGAGAAGATCCCTTTGTAGGCGCACTGCAGACCTTTATAAAATAATGCGGTCAGGGGTGAAAAAAATGTGTATAAATGAATTGATTTTATTAATAAATATATATTAAAAACAGTGTATGTTGTCTGTATTACGTACTCATATACAGTATTAAAAATAGACACTATGTGCTCTATGATCTATTGTGGTCAACCTGTAGATATTTGGCCAGAGTGTCCTTGCTTACTAGTAACCTGTTTTAGTTCAATGTAGTATGGCGTAAGTAAAAATCATTTAGTCAAAATGCATCTCTTAGTCCTACTAGTCAGGTAAAAATGGCTTCAGATTAGTTGAGAGAATTACTAGTGAAGAACACAGTGTTTGCTGCCTGGTAACAGAATACTGATCACATATCACTATGCATACCTTTTATATTGCTCAGATACGTTGTTAATTATATTTGCTATGCAGGATAAGTATAAGGCAATAAGAGGTTGCTTATTTCCTCTATTGGTCATGTGACCAGATTACATCAGTATATGTTTAGTTATGGTGTAGAATAACCATGTACCTAAATAGTGATGTATACACTGTAACCACTACTGATGCACGAGCCCTGTAGTATTTGGGGTACAGATGTCACCACTCAGCTGGCTATACACTTAGTAGTGTTCGGGCTGTAGTCTCCGCATATAAGTAGAGCTCATTGGTGTTGTGTTTATAAATCTGAACCATCAATGATAGATTTGTTAGTTGTGCGGTCATCTATATACCATTTGTAACAGATCAAATGTGATAATGAGTCTATTGCGCATGCGTCGAATCGATTTTATGGCGAAGCGTTCCTGGAGATGGATTTCATAGCCCGAGAAGGTAAGGACTAATTTCAAAGGATATTGTGATCTAACTTACTGGATCATGAATGGCGTAATGTCTGTTTACCGCTCTAGACCAATATGTTTGGGTTAAGAAGCGGAGTAGACTTGGCTCAGAATTTACGGCATACGTATAGTGTCTGGCAGTGTTACTACATCAAACAGCAAGTAGCTGTTTCCACATGGGTTGCCTCTTAGCAACGGTGTATTTAAGCTAAGAGGAGGACAGGCTTTAAGCTCAGATACTGGTGCATATAATGATGTTGATATTTCTCACAGCAATTCGTTGTTGTTCATACAATGCAGGAAAGGAGAGGTATGAACTCTCTGTTAGATAAATCGAATTTGTCAATGAAGTGAATTAATGAACAGAAAAAAGTACAATCATCTGTTTGTCATATCATTCGTAGCGGTTTGTGTAATCTACCGCAAGGATCCTTGTGCGCAGGGTCTCTGCCGATAGTATCTATATCAACCTGTAGCTATATCGAGCACTAGGTACATCTGTGCTGTAGATTAAATACATCTCCTAAGAAAATAACTTTGGATGTCCAGACTTTGTCAGAAACTATGCTTCTCTAACCTGTTACACCCATTTAAAGAGGTGTTAGCACTGCCGCAGGGCAGTGCTGTATGCATTTGCTCTCTACACTTCATTTAGCTGTGAATAAAACTTACTAATCCACCACAGATGACCGCACACATGCCCAACTAACAAATCTATCATTGATGGTTCAGATTTATAAACACAACACCAATGAGCTCTACTTATATGCAGAGACTACAGCCCGAACACTACTAAGTGTATAGCCAGCTGAGTGGTGACATCTGTACCCCAAATACTACAGGGCTCGTGCATCAGTAGTGGTTACAGTGTATACATCACTATTTAGGTACATGGTTATTCTACACCATAACTAAACATATACAGTACTGATGTAATCTGGTCACATGACCAATAGAGGAAATAAGCAACCTCTTATTGCCTTATACTTATCCTGCATAGCAAATATAATTAACAACGTATCTGAGCAATATAAAAGGTATGCATAGTGATTTGTGATCAGTATTCTGTTACCAGGCAGCAAACACTGTGTTCTTCACTAGTAATTCTCTAAACTAATCTGAAGCCATTTTTACCTGACTAGTAGGACTAAGAGATGCATTTTGACTAAATGATTATTACTTACGCCATACTACATTGAACTAAAACAGGTTACTAGTAAGCAAGGACACTCTGGCCAAATATCTACAGGTTAACCACAATAGATCATAGACCATATAGTGTCTATTTTTAATACTGTATATGAGTACGTAATACAGACAACATACACTGTTTTTAATATATATTTATTAATAAAATCAGTTCATTTATACACATTTTTTTCACCCCTGACCGCATTATTTTATAAAGGTCTGCAGTGCGCCTACAAAGGGATCTTCTCTGTGTACCTCTCTTGGTACATCTCTATACCTATCTTGACCTACTCCCTAGGCAGCACGCTTCTACCACCAAGGGGTCTGAGCGAGGTTCCTCTCTATCGTTATCTCTATTTTAAGAGAACTGTATCTTGTGGCCCTAAGACATGGGTGTGTAAGGGGTCCTGCTGTGGTATGGGGTATTCGGTGGCCGACCTGACTGCCGAGAAACAGATATTTGTCCAATGGGGGAGGGATATCTCCATCCCCTGCCCTCACTCAGAGGATTGGTACCGTCCATTGCCCTCGCTGGTACCCCAGGCGGAGGTTGTTGGGAACTTAAGCCCGGCAGCCTGGAGCTCTGAAATCAATGCCTCTCCAGCTGGAAACCGGAATCAAGATAACAGCTGTCAGGAAACTAGAGGAGCCCTCTCTGGATATCATGCTTATAAATGCTAGGTCAGTCATCCACTGTGCCCCGCTGGTAGACGACAATTGTCTTGGGTCAATCACATCTAGTATTTATCACAGAGACATGGCTAATTGCTGGAATTGATATTCCTTTGTGTGACATAGTGCCTGCCGGGTACTTTGTGTTGCATGTTGCAAGTGGCCTCAGTAGTTAAGTCTGTTTTTTTTTATTTGAGGCTGCTTCAGAGCTCGCATTCACTCCTGTCATCTATGAACCTTGAGTCACTGGTCCATGCCTTTTTGGAATATGGGAATGCCTTATATGAAAGACTACCAGTGTGCCTGATACGGAGGCTCCAGCTTGTGCAGAATGCTGCAGCTTGCATGCTGAGACGTGTTTCTCGCTTTGAGAATATCACTCCGATCTTATGCGATTTGCACTGGCTTCCAGGGGTCTTCCGGGTTCGATTCAAGTTGGCAGTAGTGGCCATTAAAACTTTGCACGGTCAAGGGCCTGCCTATCTGTAGTCTCTTTTGAAGCCGTAGAACGATACTGGCTATGATCTCAGGTCCTCAGTTTAGAGGAGGGTACACCTCTCTGTGACAAGGGTACAGCACCCTATGCTGGGTGGGCAGGCCTTATTGTGTGCAGCTCCAGAGGTCTGAAACACCAGAGCTCAGGTGTATATCGACGGTACCACTGTTTCGGGCTGGACGGTAGACTTATTTCTTCCTTCTGGCTTTTCCTGTCTAACAAAACAATTGTATATCATTTTGATTTGTTTAACTGTAAGGTATTGTGACGCACCTTAAGTGGAAGCGTCTTTTTAACTAGTTCATTTAGTCCGCACATTTCCGCAGATCACTCTCCAAAAGAGCAATCTGCAATTTCTGATTTTTTATATTTCAGAGGCAATGAACAATCCATTCCCGGACAAATCTTTAACAATCCTCAAATGGATTCTTAGAGAGAGAGGGAGGGAAAGTTTAATTAGCAGTCACCAGTTGTACAGTATATATATATCCCCTCAAACACCCCTCCAAATAAATTAGGGAGACATGCCTGTGCTGAAAAAGGAGCACACCTGAAGTACCTGGTAGGAAGATATGCTAATGACTATGCAACTATGCAACTATGTTATTCAGAACAACAGCTCTAGCAGTGTGAGTTAAATTAGCTGATGGGTTGCAGTGCACACTGTCTACTAACAGCATACCTCTAAAGCAGGCCTGCACAACTCGTAAAGCGAGAAGGGCCGAACTGCTCCAAGGAAAAAAAATCTGGGCCGCACGGGTAAAATCATCATCTCTCCCCCAGCACCCCTCATCATCATCCTCATATCTCCCCCAGAACCCCTCACAATCAACCTTTGCGATACTCCCCATCTATCTCTCATACCTACATCTCTCACCTTCACCCACACACATAATACTCCCCCTCCACATAAAACACACAATACCCCCTGCATACCACACACATCCCCCCCTGCATCTCACATCCTTCTCCCCCCGTGCACCTCACATCATTCTCCCCCCTGCACCTTACATCACTCTCCCCCCCTGCACCTCCCATCACTCTCCCCCCTGCACCTCCCATCACTCTCCCCCCCTGCACCTCCCATCATTCTCCCCCCTGCACCTCACATCATTCTCCCCCCCCGCACCTCACATCACTCTCCCCCTGCACCTCACATCACTCTCCCCCCCTGCACCTCACATCACTCTCCCCACATGCACCTCATATCATTCTCCCCCCTTGCACCTCCAATCACCCTCCCCTGCACGTCCAATGACCCCCCCATGCACCTCCAATCACCCCCCCTACACCTCCAATCACCCTCCCCTGCACCTCCAATCACCCCCCTGCACCTCCAATCACCCCCCCTGCACCTCCAATCACCCCCCTGCACCTCCAATCACCCTCCCTGCACCTCCAATCACCCCTCTGCACCTCCAATCACCCCCTGCACCTCCAATCACCCCCCTGCACTTCCAATCACCCCCCTCTGCACCTCCAATCACCCCCCTCCACCTCCAATCACTCCCCTGCACCTCCAATCACCCCCCTATGCACCTCCAATCACCCCCCTCTGCACCTCCAATCACCCCCTGCACCTACAATCACCCCCCCTGCACCTACAATCAACGCCCCTGCACCTACAATCACCCTCCCCTGCACATCCAATCACCCCCCCTGCACCTCCAATCACACTCCCCTGCACTTCAAATCACCCCATCAGCACTTCAAATCACCCCCCCAGCACTTCACATCACCCCCTGCACTTCAAATCACCCCCCCTGCAGTTCAAATCACCCCCCCTGCAGTTCAAATCACCCCCCCTGCAGTTCAAATCACCCTACCCTGCCGTTCAAATCACCCCCCCCTCCAGTTCAAATCACCCCCCGCCCTGCAGTTCAAATTACCCCCCGCCCTGCAGTTCAAATCACATCATCTCGCCCCCCCCTACCTTACCTTGCGGTGGAGGAGGCAGGACTGCACGCACGCTCTAGCAAGCAGCAGGCGGGAAGTGCCCCAATGCTAGAACGCGCTGCTAGCCTGCGAGGGGGAGAGCGGGCTCGCGGGGGAGGGTGACAGCGGACTCGCGGGGGAGGGTGACAGCGGGCTCGCGGGAAGGTGCGGGCTTGGGAGGGGGGCGCGGGCTCGCGGGGGGGCGTGGGAGAGCGGACTCGGGAGGGAGGGAGAGAGCAGAAAGCCGCCGCGGGCCGCACAGTGAGTGCAGGCCTGCTCTAAGGGATATCTATTTTGTTGATTGTATTTGTAGCCATGAAAGCCCTTCAAGTACAAAGTAAGAAAAATATAATGAGGGCTATGAGTTACTGAAGCCTGGTGACATTAAATAAAAGATGAACAGAACATGGGAAACCTCACAGTACTGGGTTAGATGAAAATGGGTGCCACCTCTGCTGCTCTAGGGATTACAGTTATAACTGCGGTTTGACAAGCAAGCACTATTATTATTTCTAGACGAATATTATTGGTACTATTTGGATGTTATACATTTTCACCTTATTAGTCCAGATCTGTGCAATCTCATTTTTTAGATTTTACAGGGGGCATTAAATCCATTCTATATACCTATCTATTTAAGCAGAAATGGCGACTACACCTCTGAAGAAGCCAATGTGTGATTGAATGCATTTTGATTTTTCAATCTGCATTACCAAACAAGTTCTAAATCAGGAGTTTTTTGTTCTGCAAATATAAATATAGAGGCTTCACTCATTGCTTTTCATTTTGCTTACATTACCACTAAGTACTAGGTCTCACTACTAGGACCAGTACATATATCACCCTCAGATCTTGTGCTTTTATAATTATGTTTTTCTTTTATTATTCACTTAATTTTGCCTCTTAACAAATGTATAACTTTTTAACTCAGTTAGGTTAATATATCATGGATACATTGTATTACATTAATGTCTCCTCTATTTTGCAGCTCTTTGGAGGTTGTTTCTCGTTCTTTTTATTTGTGTGTTCTTTTTATTTGTATATGTATTAAAAGTGACGTTGTCCAGGTCATTATAGATCTCTAAGGGGTATTTTACCCACTTGGAGTATTTAGGAGTACACCTCATCTAAAGATTGTCTTTTCTCTCTGTTCATATTCTAATAGAGATTAAATTAAACACTTTTTCTGACACACAGAATTAAAAACAAGGTGAAGTACAGCTGTAACAGTGGTGCTAGCCATTAGCTGATTTAGCTCACACTGCTAGAGCTGTGCCAAAGCAAAGCAGTTGTTTGGGTTCTAGTCCTGTTGGGTCTAACACGATTCCAGTCATTAGGTTGGCGCCTTAGGCTTATTATCAACTCTACGGTATGGAAATCCTTTTAGGAAGTGTCAGACGGTACTCATTTAGCTATACTTTGCATACCCATTGCACAGCATATCTCCCTGTCAGGTACCTCCGGTGTGCTCCCTTTTTTTAGCACAGGCTGTTTCCCTAATTTATTTGGAGGGACATTTGAGGGAATAAATATCTGCCCGGATTTTTAAGTATACAATCCGCATGTGGATTTTAGTCTGTGGGATGGATTTTGTCACAATGATCCACGGGAAACAGATTTTGACAGTATCACCTGTCCCTACTCATAACCCCAAGTACTGTTTCTAATAAGGTAACTGCCCCCCTTTTTAAGAGCAGGGGATCCTAACCTGCCCAGGATGCTATGATTCTTGGTCTTCTGTCCACCTACTGTACAATTAAAAACAATATGAGAATCTTCCACAGTAAAACAAGCCAGGTATCCATGGAATCCTCCAAGAATGATATTTCAGTGCTCTCTTCTACACATCCCTTTCTTGTTTCTTGGCTGGGAGAAGAGATGTCAGAATTCTGAAGCACAGTATATAGAAATACTTTGCGCCTCGCTACACATTTTCTATTCATTTCTGAACAAATTCAAAAGCAGTGCACAGCCAAATGTTGATGCCAGAAACAAGGAGTTAGGAACGATGGCATCTTTTTTTCTAAACCATGTTGTTTTAACAACTCATTAAAGCAGAATAACCCTTTCTATTCATTTATATGAAGATCCAAACTCATGATTGTATGTAAGTTTATAAAATTGTATGCACTGAACTGTTCACCTGCTCTCTTGCTTGTAATTGGGTTATGTAAATGGTGGCAGTCACAGTGCTGCTCATTCCTCTGCACAGTCTACATACCAGCATTAGCGAATACCACATTATATACCTGTTTCACTGAGATAATACCTCAAATTCCTTGTAACTGGACTGCTCCTGGATAAATACTATTTCCTGTAGGCTATGATACCTTTTAAGAAGATTAGGGGCCTCCTTACTGTAGATGAAATGACAGTGTACAGAGTTTTCAAAACCTCAAAGGTTTCTTGTTCATGTGCATTGTCACAGAAGAAACCCGTGAAGTTTTGAACGTTCTGTACACTACTGTATCATTTAATCTATGAACAACCCTAATGCTGGTCCCTCGATAGCTATTATTTTTGCTTTTTTGATATTTGTAATTTCATTTGTCTTTTAACAATGTTAATTCATTGAGTTTGAAAACACGCCGCAATCTGATTTTCTCCTGGTTGGAAACCGATTACCAACTACATGTAATTTCTTTTGTCTCATAAGTCTAAAGAGGCAGCTTATCTAAAAATACGATTTTCATAATTAATAGAAATGGTGATACATTTGAGCATCAGTGTTTTTCATCATCAAAAAAATATTTTCTCTCTTCTAAAAAAAAAAAAATAACAAAAAAAACAAATGTGGACTTATTCTCACCATCACGGTTACCTATTTTATTAAACGTCTCAGACTTTATTTACGCCTACTCTTTGTTTGGAGTCCACTAAAATGTCATGTTTTGATTAACGTGCATAACCTTAAGATCTCACTCTTTTGGATCCTTGACCATAATTCATGCACAAGACCAGATTTATACTTGCTTATTTACTCCCACCCAAGTTATTTTCACACATCACTCCAGAGCTCACTATGTTCTTAAACACAAAGCTTTGATATGGTGAGTCACAATCTTGTGCTGGATTACTATATGTCTGCAACTGACATCTGAAGCACAGTTTACTCATGAGTTTCTTCCTACTTATCTGGAACAAGCTGTGAGGTGTTCCAGGGAGGTTGTTCATTAAATGCACGCCCACTGAAACAGTATGTTCAACTGGGCTCTTTACTTATTCCCTATGGATTTTTATCACCATCCTTTTGAACATGGTCTGATTTATAACTTTTCCTCTAATGTTCTAGTTTAATTACAATTTTGAATTACTTATTGTTGTTGTGGTATTTTAATGAAGAGTCCTTTAGATAACGAGGACCTTTAAACACTTTACAAGACTTTTCTACTTAAGTCAAATAATCTATTTTTATTTAAGATATCTACCACAACTTTACTACATGTGGTTTAATCAATTGAAAGGCAACCCTTTGTGATAAGTAGTAGTATTTAGTACTGATTTGGGAACCTCTGCAGCATCAATTCAAGCACAATACTTAAAGCTGCAGTTCAGTCAATATCCTGCATGTGTGTTTTTTTTAATAAATCAGTTCTGTAGTAAGAAAAAATACTTTTAGCATTTTCTGTTTTTAAAAAAACAACTTTGAAAGACCAATTTTCTTGTATTCTATTTTAACAGCTATTTGCTAAGGCACTGCCCCTTCATGTCCTGTCACAAGCCCTGGCACACCCCTTTGTCAGCCCTGCCCTCCCTCTAGCACATGTCAGTGCAGGATTGCTCATGAATATTCATGAGCTTCCACTGACAGACAAGCAGATTATAAACAAATCCCAGCTTTTAATATGTCACCAAATTTTGACCTATCAATACATGGAGAACGAATTGACCTGCAGCTATACAGTTCTTTAGGTAATTAGAGATTGCACACATGAAACTATTAAAGTAAAAAAATAAATGTAAAAAAAAAAAAAGACTGAACTGCAGCTTTAACCTAGTATGACTACAAAGGAACCAAACCTGCATCTCTTGATTCCTCATAGAACTGCTATAATGTATCTATTTCGTTGGCAACTAAAGCAGGGTTTTAGTAACAAACAAAGCCACAGTTAGCGTAAAAAATCAAGTCAAACTTCTTTGTACTATAACTTGGCAAACTGATCCATTTGTAAATGTGTCAGTTCTTCACTGATCCAAAGGTTGCAGTCAATGTCCCTGAGAACATCTTACCTATGTATCTGAAATAAATGAGCCTCCTTTGTCTGATTGTGCTCATGTGGGGCATGCAATCCAGACCTTATGTGTGAGGTCGGTTTTAGTTTAGTATAGCAATGGAAGGCCTCGGATATACAGTAGTGCAGGCTTGAGGGCGCGACGGAGCACATGGCGTTGCACGCACCTGTCGCCTGAGCGATCTGTGGACTCGGATCGTTTGTGATGGGGAGGCGTGGTGGGGGCGTGGCCATGGCATCACGAGGCTGGTTTGCCCCGTCCTTGGCTGAACCGCTCACGTGACGCGTCCATCGTGCGAAAACACAAAATAAGATGTCTTTTCAAAAATCTGCCGCGCCGTCGCTCTCCCTCGTGTGCGCGGTTGCGCGCATTATGGCCGTCCCGATAGAGCTACTATATTTTATTCACGCTCTGCGCGTTGTCACACACGCCATCACTCGCACTATGGACGCAGCCTTATATTAAAACTAAAGCACAGTATTTGACAGTATTAAAACAGTAGGTTTAAGTTCAAGGCACCAGGTGAGGAAAATGCAGGTTTGGAGCATTTGAAACATTGCTGCACAGTTGCAATCCAGGCAATATTGTGGTCAAAAATGTACAGTAATAAATGCAAACATTACAGTTTGATGCAATGATGCTATCATTTATAGCATTGCTGTGCTGTTTATTGAAAGCAAGATGGTATGAATTAATCTCTTAAACCGTCTACTTATAAATATTATACAATAAAAAATCCATATTATGAGTAACCTGCTGTTCTAAAAGCACAGCAGAAAGAACTAAGCGGTGTAGGGGCTGACATGGTCTCTTTGAATCGTAACATTGCGATATGAAATATGCTGTTCACTCCTCCTTTCTGACAGCATCAGCATCTGCCGTAAAAGTGCTACATATTGTATTATGCAGACCTGATAAGTTTTGTAGAATAAAACATGTTTAATCTTCCTCCAATTTGTAAATTTATATATTTTTTTTACATTCCACTGAATTGTCAATCTCATCAGCGTAACGATGTAGAAAGAATGGTGCATTTGTTTGAAGCCCTTTTCCCCCCCTTGAAAATATTCTTGGCATTGTAGAGAGGATGCATTCCTGTTGTCATAATACCAAACCCACATCATATATAACCAGTAGAGTGGAATCAGATGGTATTCACCTTTATGGATAAACCACTGACTTCTGAAGTGAGACATTCCAGAGGGAGACCGAGCACCTGCTGCTTGTCACTTTATACCTGTGGGCCCCAGGTGCTCCAAATACAAATAGAGAGAACGTAGGAGGTGGGAAGGGGGGGGGGGGAGGTTCAATGTAACTAACATTATACTCTGTACAGCACTAAGTATAATGCAAACACAAATGTATTGTGTTTAAAGTCCAAAATCTGCAGTAGTCTGTTCACATTATACCCTCTGATGCTAGCTACATAATCTCACTTGCTCCACCCCACAGGAAGCACAGATCAGTTTTCCATGCAAACTTCAAATAGCCTTATTAAAGGAATTTAACCTTGGAGCCTGCAATGGAGTTCTCCCCCTCTCCACCCCCCCCCCCCCCAAAGTGTGTGTGTGTGTATATATATATATATATACCCACAATATAACAAATCAACACAAAGGTCTGGAGGTACAAAGGTTGAGGCTTTTATTAAATAAATAACATAACTTGACCAGTGGCACCCTGCCAGAGTGCTCACCCACTGGGTAAAAGTCAATGGTACTCAAACTATGGCCCACAAAACCCCCAAATCTGGGCACCGCACAGGCCTGGCCGTTTAGCGCCAGTGGGCCCCAGGAACCTAAAGTGCACACTCGCCAATCACAGCCATCACAGGGCTTTACTGTACCACAGAGCCCTGTCTGGCAAGGTTACCCCACAACAGCCGCTACTAACACTGTTATTTAACCCACCTTAAACTATCCCCGGACTGGCAGACCTGCTAAGACCTTTTCCAGCCCCTCTGGAATTGTGATGTTAAATAAATCTAGCCCCCCGATTGCAAAATAAAGTTCCCTATGGCTTTATTGATCTACTTCCTCGTCCACTCAACCCCAGGGCTAACTGGCCCTCTTCCACACCTTCCTATGCACGATGACAAACCAAACCTAATATAACCTCCCCCCCACCCAAAGCCCTCCCTCTCACCACGTGCCACCAGCCGGCCAGTAAGAGAGGAATGGAGGGATGAGGTAATAGGGGAAGGAGGGGTGAGGGAATGGGGGAACAGGGGGTGGGGTAATGTGGAAAGGGGGTGGGGGGTGAGGTAATGGCAGCCTAGCACCGGCGGTCATGCCATCCTGTCGCCAATGGGGCTCAAGGCTACTGTCTTAGCCAGAATTTCTATGATAACAGTCTTTGAAGTCCAGTGATGTCACATTGAAAGGGTCCTACAGACTTATTTTTTTCATTTTCAGCTCAGTTTTTGAAATATAAAACACAGTTTAACAATCAGTGAGCACGATAAATCTAGGGGGAGGGGGAGGAAACAGACACATGTTATGCAATACATCTTTTTAAAAAAAAACAAGGGAAACTTATTTTTATGTCTCAATGAATGCTTCCTGACAGTGAAGAGAACCACAAGCTAGGGTTCACTACTAGTATTCAAGCTGCTGAACATGAGGCTGAAGGACATGGATTCTGATAAAGACAACAGTGTGTACTCAAACCCTACCATTGGCTACCTCAATGTGCTGCTGTATTGTATTGTTGTGGCATGCAATGCTTGATGTGAAAATGGCACATACATGTGCTAATACTCACACATCCAACCCTATTACCTACCTCTAAATAGATTTCTGTATCTGACTTTTGAGACAAAAGGTAATGGGTCAAAGATGCAGCCTTACTTGGCAACACTGGAATGAAAATAAAGCAGTGATACCTGCTCTGCTGTTTTAGCGGTTGTTTTTTTATTTAACATATGTTTACATTAGGCACAATAGCAAAAAGCACAACAGCGAATATAAGTGCTGAGTTATAAATCAGGTTTTGGAACACCGGATAAGCCTCTCCTACACAATGGGAAACTACTGAAGGATTCATTAGTGAAGCATATGATAAAAACAACCATGGCAAATTAAAGGTAATATGTAAAAAAAAACGTGAAATAGTTTTGGACTTGCTGTGTGTTACTATACATTTTAAATGGTTTTAGAGGACAACGAGTTGTCTTTATGCATCATACCTGTTTAGGTAGAGCCGTTTTTCTGTGTATTGACCTTTCCCATGGACAGGATCTTCATAAGGCTCATTGATGCTCACCTCTACCCCTTCTCCGTCTGAACTCTGCTCATGGCTGTGTTTGCTGATCATGTACAGCTGTCCAATCCTGTACTGCATAGAGAGGAACAGGGACAGACATTAATGAAAGGGCCTATCACATGCAGCTTCTCAGGAATGCAGACCTGATTTGACATGCACTGGAACAAAAATGTGTCCTTCAAATGAGGAAATAATTGTCCTACATTGCTTGTTTCCTATTTAAAATGACATCATCACGAGACTCTTCAAGCATTGCAGGATAACATGTTTAAACAGGTGGGAATCTGGGAGATGATGATCTTTGAGAGGCTGCCTCGCTGGTAGGCAAAGCACTGCAGGAAGCGGAAAGCGTGGGAAGGATTGAAACAACCCACCTGTCCAGACAGGCAACATTAGTTCTTAGTGACTTCAGTATTGCCAAAAAAGCCAGGCTTCATGTGGAAACAATAGGCAGAGAGAGTGGTATTTAGAGGGGTTTCCTACCATGTAATTAAGTTTTTCATGAACATGTCGCAGTGAACCTAATCTACTGAACTGCAGCAAAGAGGAAACAAAATCACAGCCTTCTCACCCACTGTTCTTGTTGAAAAGCCTGTGGAAAAGCCTGTGGGATTTTAATATCTTAACCCCTTTCTCCCCGTAGAGAGCTCTAGAAATGCATCGCTTTGTATTTCTCTCCTAAAGCAGCGGGTTGATAATGCACTACCACAAGCTCGTATTTTGGGTTGCAAATGTATGATTATGATACATAGGACATGTTAGTTTCAAGATAACCTATTTATTGTACAAATAATTCATATGAAAACTCCATCAACGTCATATTTTGTGTCACACATTCTTAATCACCGGGGTGAAAAGCTTTTACTCTGCCCCTTCTGTTATTATTGCAATTAGTCAATGTGGAGCCGAGTTTCTTATTGTTTTATTTTCGTATTGCTTCGATCTGGAGTGAACTTGCAAGGGGAACCGCAGGAAGAAACTGGTTATTAAGAGCCTGTCTGTCCTACCAATATTTTGTGATGCACAATAATATAAAGGGTTATTTTAATGCTTTATTTTT
Organism: Ascaphus truei; assembly: GCF_040206685.1. Taxonomy (NCBI): domain Eukaryota; kingdom Metazoa; phylum Chordata; class Amphibia; order Anura; family Ascaphidae; genus Ascaphus; species Ascaphus truei. The sequence continues at coordinate 99,659,372 of NC_134488.1, forward strand.
CGCAGCTGTTGATAGCTTTGCATGGGTCAGGACAGGAACAGAGCTGTTAATGCCGCATCAGAGCTGGAGTATTTAATTGATGCAGAGTGAAATGAAAACGGTAGTAATTACAGATGAAAACTTTGATGTGCATTGGTGTTGTGGTATTGATTTATTTTGGTTCTGTTTCAACATGCAATGGCCAACCCTTCATTGTTATACCTAAAATCACATCTTACAATACATTGCAGCATATTCTATTTATTCCAATGTTGGGGGGCATGCAACAGGGGTAGATTTTGTTTTTTTATAGGTCGCTCCAGCACCAAAAAGTTTGAGACTTGATAAATTGAATATTGAATGAGACTCACCATTTCATGTATTGTGGCACAACAATAGGGAGGAGTAAAGTCTTATATGGAAGATAACCACCCCATAGTTTTAACAATTCATTATTTTACAGAGTAACAGCAAATAGGTTTTATGGGGTGCAGCAGGTTTCTGGTTTATACAACAATGAAGGCAGTAATATGATAGTGCCCCTTATGCCGGGTCTGCTCCTATTTTGCATGAACCCCATACCCACTTAAACCATCATAACATTGTTACATCACAAAGGTGTGGTGTTTTTGCCCAGTAGTCTGTGTCATGTCTATGGTATTTGTAAGCAACAGACCCTTAAAAAGACATCATTGACTTCTTAGAACCTGCTTTGATTTGCTACATTGAAACTGTATACATTTCAGCTTGATTGTTGTTTTTATCTTATAGCATACATACATAAAGCAAATTCCTTCTTATTCAGACAACTGTCTGCAACAGCTTCTTAGGCTGGGGCCATGGTGCCGCAGACTGTGGGTGCGCGTCCGCACGCTGAGTGGTCAGACTGCCTTATGGCAGTGATCACGTCCATGCTGCGTGCAAGTTGAAACTGATATCTTGACGCGACAGGCCGGTCATGTGAGCTCCGTGACGTGTCGCCCCGTGCCGTGACACCCCTAGGCACCCCCTAGGCATGCCCCTCACCATGGCCAGGGAAAGCACCCCGGTTCACACGGGTCACTTCCCAGCCTCCGCACGCCTCAGCGCGGGCGAAGGCACCGTGACCTCAGCCTTAGTATTGTTGTAATCTGAAATTAATTGCAAGTGTCTTGTATAAGGACACTTTACAATCTTTAAAGCAAGTCTCAAAGCAGTTTAATTACAACACACAAAAGCCTGCAACTGGAGTTACGTCCAACAACGTCATTTCAAAAGCCTGTTTGGAGAATATTGTATATGGGGAGAAAAGGGACATTGGAATCAATGCTGGTTTAAAAAAATCTAGCATCAGAATACCTCTGGTACCATTTAGAGGAACCCTAATAGGTTTGGGTTTATATGTTTTCTGGAGGGTGTTGCCATGAAAATGTGCTATACAACAAAAGTAATTTAATAAAATGCAGAACGTTTACATATGTCCCAAGTAAAAATGGCTCCACATGTTAGCTATCCGTGACTTATGTACAAGAGTGGGCCTATGCATTTTTATCCTCTTTAGCAGTGAATAACCTACTCACTGGTAACATTTAAAAAGTGCCAAAAAATATATTAAAAAGTGGTTTCAAAACTATACAGAAATTATATAAGCGTTACTGGATTTGATATATTTCATACTTTTAAAAAAAATGATCATACATAAAAGCATTTAACATTGTAATGCTAAGATTGTAGACAATTAGTAGATGATAAAAAATATACAGCGCAGAATATCATTTTTGAATTCACACAAAAATACAAGAATAGTTTAGATAGTATTTCTAAACACAATGCCACATCTACCCAAAATGAAGCACTTATTATAGAGAATAAAAATAACACATGCATTTAATAAAATCAATTAGTTTTTACATTTTTTTACATAATAAATGTGGGGTTGCTATTACAGTTAAAGATGTGAAACACCACAGTACATTTACAGATAAGAAGTAGGACTATGAGCAGCAAACCTTTGAAAGAGCTGACAAATTGCTACCCCACTTTTTATCTTCACTTATTATGCAAATACATTTACAAAAATAAAGAAAACTGACATAGAGAAGAGATAGAAATCTAAGGTGAGCATGATTTTCTGGGAAAGCTGCCAGGCAGGTTCAGCGGACTGGTTTTCAGAGAGGGTGTAGTAGGTTGGTGATGTAAGTTGGTGATGTATGTTGGAAAACGCCAGAGGATATGTTAAGCATTCCAGAGTAGAAAAAATAGCATCTCTGAAACTACAATCATTAGTGCAATTGAAGGATGCCTTTATTTGGACACAAGAAAAATGATTGTGCAGACAAGGAAGTTCAGTGCACATTCTTAATATAACAAATTAGTTTTTTTGTATGCAGAACAATAGGTTACACTAGGGGTGCGCAAACTTGGGGGGGTGCACAATTTTCCAGGGGGGGCGCGGTGGTTGCAGAGGCCCCGTGCTCTTCCCCAAGGCATTTAAATTAAATGCCGGAGGATCGCGCGAGGCCTCTGCAACGTGCCTTACCTTATCTTCAGTGACGCATCGTCATGACGCAGCAGGGTCACGTGACGTCACGTGACCCAGCAACATCATTTGACTCTGAAGACAAGGTAAGGAGGGGGACGCGAGCAGGGGGGGGCCCCGCTGGGAAAGTTTACGTACCCCTGGGTTACACCTTTGACAATGCCCTTCGAATACACTCGTCTGAAAGACATATCGGCTAGAGTGTGCCTTAATAAAACCAAACATAATTATGAATATTGTCTATCTTATTTTCATCAATATGCACTTGATAGTAATGCATATGTAAAAAGGTGCCTGTAATCTTTCTAATATTTGCAACTTTTTTTCCATACTCTAAAAGTGAATTTAAGGATAATTAATTCTGCAACTGCCAATGAATTTGTCTTGGGCCCAGAGACGGGTGATTGTTTTTGCGGAATTGGAACCACCTCAGGTTGGGTGGTTCCTTTGGTCCGCGGATTTCCACGAATCAGTCTCAAAAAGGGCGATTTCTCTTTCCGGATTTATTTTTTTTATCACTGACAATCCAATCTGTGGATTCTGCAATCTGGGGCGAGGGCTTTAAGAATCCAATCTGCGGATTGCGCAATCTGTTGGCGGATTTAAAAAAAATCCTCCAACGGATTGAGAAATCCGTGGATTCAATTCACAAAAATCCGTGCGGATTGTATCCAATGGCGGTTTTGGATTAATCCGCACGGATTGAAACTGGAACAATCCGTCAACTAATTTTACACCGCGGAACGGATTTTGAACGGAAAGCCCGGGAAATTCCGGGAAACAGATTTCTTTTTACCATTTTACCCATCTTTACTTGGATTAAAAACACCTTGGGCCATTTTTCCTGGGTAGTTTTCACTATTACACTAGATTTTTCTTCTTTTTAACTCTAGTACCATACTTGGATCTGCTGGGATTATTGTGAAGAGGAAACTAATGAGGATTTTTCTTTTTGCCAGTAGGGTTGCCAGGGGTCCGGATTTGAACCTGACAGTCCAGTATTTTGCCCCTGCGTCTGGTGTAAAATGAAAGGTAATACCGGAATGTATGTGTTCGGTATTACCTCTCTCCGAACGCAGTGTGGATGCGGGGGGGGAAGGGGGCCGGCGTGCAGTCAGAGCAGTTGCCGGCATGCCCAGCTGTCCCCCAGCTGCAGGCTTCTTTCTCCCTGTCTGATGCGCGCCGGGTCCTCTGACGTCAGCGCCGGAAGTCAGCTGGGATTCTAGTGCACGTCGGCGTGAGAGGGAGGCCCGGCGCGCGTCAGCCTCAGCCACCTCGGCATGAGACAGGCAGGGAGAGAGAAATCTGCAGCGGGGAAGATCCGGGCATAGCGGCAGCTGCTCTGACCAGCCACTGGCCCCCCGCATCCACTGCCCTCCCTCTGCATCCACTGTCCCGCCCTCCGCAGCCACTGTCCCCTCCTCCGCAGTCACCACCCCCTCCTTCTGCAGCCACTGCTCCCCCCTTCCCTCTGCCTATCCTGCAGCCACAGGCCCCCCGCAGCCACCGCCCCCCTCTGCAGCCACCGCCTCCCCCTCTCTGCAGTCACCCCCCCCCTTCCGCAGCCACCGGGCCCGACCTGACACCATCCCCAAGGTCTAAATTTTATTGGGGAGGTGGTGGTATTTTGTATATGTATCGGGGAGGTGGGGGTATTTTGTATATGTATCGGGGAGGTGGGGGTATTTTGTATATGTATCGGGGAGGTGGGGGTATTTTGTATATGTATCGGGGAGGTGGGAGTATATTTTATATGTATTGGTGAGATGGGGGTATATTTTATATGTATTGGTGAGATGGGGGTATATTTTATATGTATTGGGGAGGTGGGGGTATATTTTATATGTATTGGTGAGATGGGGGTATATTTTATATGTATTGGTGAGATGGGGGTATATTTTATATGTATTGGGGAGGTGGGGGTATATTTTATATGTATTGGTGAGATGGGGGTATATTTTATATGTATTGGTGAGATGGGGGTATATTTTATATGTATTGGTGAGATGGGGGTATATTTTATATGTATTGGTGAGATGGGGGTATATTTTATATGTATTGGGGAGGTGGGGGTATATTTTATATGTATTGGTGAGATGGGGGTATATTTTATATGTATTGGTGAGATGGGGGTATATTTTATATGTATTGGGGAGGTGAGGTATATTTTATATGTATTCAGGGGGCGTGGGGGTTGTATCTTTTACCATTGTGTCCAGTATTTTTGGACAAGCCACCTGGCAACCCTATTTCCCAGTGGAGGTGCAATGATAGGGCGAGTGATACATATTTACATATGTATTTAGATATTATACTCTGTCACTACAGTTTTATTTTTATATTTTCTTCACTTTATTCGCAATTATGTTGCATGGTATTAAATAAGGTTGCACTTTTGTGTCACATTTGTATTTTGCACAGAAGCCACACATTTTTTTCAAGTAGCACCACTATATATATATATTTCCCTGGAATAGGCTGTAAGGTGTTTTCCAGCACTGGAAGGTGCCTTATAAGGAGACAGTTTTCTTCCATATCTTCATACGTCATCAAGGCTCAGATCCATAAAAGGGTGCTAAGCTTTTTCTGGGCCCAAGATGGCAAACACTGAACATATCAGTAGCCCAACCGCAGAGATTTTATGTTGATGCTATGCAATTATAACAGCTTATTGTACTAGACAGAGAGAGGGGTGTAATATGAAATCTTGCTGGAGTTCCTTGGAATGTAAGAAATGGAGATTGGTCAAATATTTAATGTTCCTTTTAAGAGAGAGTATAACAGTTTATGAGATAACCCTGTGTGACCTGGAGTGCTTTTTAGCATAACTTATTTTAACACTATTGTTAAAGATTTCCCGTCTGACACACAAAAACAGGCTGTGTTCTTATATGACAAATGGTAGCGTGTTTGTTTCATTGTGTTTTTAATAAGGATTTTGTTGCGTTTATCATTAGAAGCCCCAGGGGTTCTACACTTACTGGCACCAACTAGCTGGTGACTTCATTTCTACTCTTAGTAAGCCAAGTGCTTTAATAAAATATCGATGAAAGGTTTCCAAAGACAAACAAGTACATTCATTACAGGCAGCAAATATTGTAATTGACTGAACATACAGCTATGCCTACAATAAATGTTCTCCGTTTCAACCCCGGTGCGCGTAGTCATTGTAAAGTTTATACTTTCTATCTTGTACATTTTATAGTGTGGGCTGGAAATAATTATTGGTGTTTAAAGCTGGCTTTCTGCAGCATTCAATGAAAAAAAGAGAAATGACATTTAAAGGATGGGCTTTGTACTGTGTTTTTTTTGTTCCTTTGCTCTGTTATTAGTCTCAGTATTTCAAATTAAGGGGGTTATTTAGTAATCTGCAATAGATCTTATCGCGGGGGGAAGGGGGGGAGATCACACAGAAACTCCAGTTGACTTCAATTAAGTTTTCATGCAATAGTGCCCCGATCTGCATAATCGCAGTTTAATGAATAACCCTCAATGTCCTGTACATCTTCTGTGCTACTGTTATTGTTTTATCTAGACACGAATATGCCTTATTCCCATCAAAAGTAGAGATGGTCGAATTTTTGGGGATGTTCCAAGTAATGTAGATACTGACGGACACTTATCAGAAAAGGTAAATAATACTGGTATTAGCTGTTTAGAACAAATTCTAAAGCAGCGCTCTTGTAAACATTACTGTCAGAAGACTTGGGGTAAATCAAACTGCTAGTTTGCTGCTTTGAGAGAAATGGGTGGAAACCTTTCTGGAAAAGCATTAACACCTTCAATGCCAGAGCATTGCAGATTTGCAAACACCACACGTCCCAGTTCAAAGGAGACTAAGAACCACTTGTTATAGATACTTTTCGCCTAGAACATCCACACGGGGAGGAAATGTTTTTTTCCTGCCACTAGCATTTCATGTGAGTTTATTTAAATGACCTCATACTGTGAGCAAGCCAGACCTTAGTGAAAAGCCCCAAATAGCAAAAAGGGCTTTACAAGGCTCTCCACTCATCTGCTCCTCCCAACATATCAGCTTTGCCTCGGTTGTCTCCTGTGCATTCCACCCTCCCCCCCCCCCCCCAACCTTTCTCCTATACTAATCTCTCTCAACTTAAACCATTTTCCCTGACTGACCCTTACCGGAGGAACTGTTATTGCAAGTTGTTGAAGATAAAAAGGACAGTGTCCACGAGTTAAATAATTATGTTCCTGGTTGTCTCCTGCACTCTACCCATAACAAGCGGCGGATTTGAAAATCTTCTGCCCCTATGCACTTAGCTGTGGCAGCCATCTCCTTGCTGCCGCCCTCCTTTTCCTTCTAAACAACAACATCAAATGACGCCGTGAACGTCACACGGCGTCACGTTGCCATGGTAACAGTCATGACATCATTTGACGCTGAGACGTCATGTTGCCATGGCATGTGACATCATGTTGGTGACATCCGCAGTGTAAGTTGATGCTACAGTTCAGAAGGCGCCCACCAAAGCTAAGTGCCTTCCCATCAGGCCCAATAGGCCCGAGAGCGCGGCAAATGTATATGGGGGCGGACATTTTTGCTCGCCCCAAAATGTTGCCGCCCTAGGTCCGGGCTTAACGGGCCTAATAGGAAATTCGTCCCTGCCCATAACTGTCTCCTTTCCACCTCTTTGACGTCTACTGATCTCTCTCACCATAAATCTTTTTCCCTCACTGCCGCTTACTTGTGAATCTCCCTCAGACTCCATACACGCCAAGCACCTTTTCGCCTCACCTTTAAGTCAAGCCTTCAAAGTCACCTCATAAATTAAGCATTTCAATAGCCCAGACTCATGGCTACTGTCCCACACCCAGTCACTTCTACCACAATTGTGGCCAACCAGTGTCATCTACCGCCCTTATTTCCTCACCTGCTGACTCTGTAAGTTTCCCAACAGGGTTTAGGTAAATTGACCAGATGTCACGGTTTAGTCGAGACAATCACAGATTAGCCGGGACCGTCCCGGTTTCTCAGGCTCTATCCTGACTTTTTCGGGCTCTGTTCCAGTTTTCTGTGCTGCCAAGAGCGCTTGCCAACTGCGCATGCACGATTGGCACTTCCTGGCTGCTCGTACACATGCTCGATAGGTACTTGCTGGCTGCTCTTGCGCATGCACGAGCAGGAAGCTCCGATCGCACATGCGCATGACTGACCGGCAAATACCGTTCGCACATGCGCAGTTGGTGAGTGCCGATCGCGCATGCGCACAAGCAGCTGAGAGGTGCCGATCGCACATACATGGTCGGCAAGTGCTCTACGCACATGCGCAGTCGGCACATGCAAGAGATTTGTCCCGGTTTTTGCCAAGACAGATCTGGTAACCCTAGGTTCATGACAGTAAGCCACGACCATTTGGCCGTCAGGACAGTTCGCTGCCTCAGATGACCCAGGAAGTATGGGAGATTCTGGACCTTTTTTGGTAAAGCGACAACGGCAACCTAGGACCTTAACCAGGGCGGCTGACAGGGGGGAGAGCTTCTTCCCATGCCATCCTCTCACTCCTGCCAGTGCACACTAGAAGTTGGGCCTGACTTCTGGGTGCACCGAGCTTCCGGTGCGCACCGGTGGGAGAGAGGGGCCCAGCGTGGGAAGAGGCAGGCAGAGCAGCTGGGGAGAACTGGGAGCGGCCCAGAGGCAGCAACCAGAGGCTGAGCTCAGATGCTGGGCTTCTGTTGCTGCCGCCGGGCCCCGGCTCCTGACTCTCCCCAGCTGCTCTGCCTGTCTCTTCCCACACCGGGCCTCTCTCTCCCACCAGTGCGCACCGCAAGCTGGGTGCACCCAGAAGTCAGGCCCAACTTCTGGCATGCACCGTGCAGGGCCTCTGAAACCACTGCGCACCCCCACCCCCCCGCCCCGGAAAATCTTGCGCCCCCCCATTTGCGCACCCCTGCTCTAAAGGACAGTATGTAAAAAAACATTGACACATAAAATCCATAGAATACATAGCGAAACGTACATATGTGCAAAAAGTGTATGGCGCAGACCGGGAAATCAGAATACACGGCTGACGGGTGATATTGCAATTGGTACAGACCACGAACACCATCAGCTGTGTAAGATCTTTAAACTTCTCTGCACCAGTACGCAGCCCAACCAATCGGGACGCGTGCAGCAACCTCGTGTGACCTGTATGCGTTTCGCATTTACCTGCTTCTACGCCATCCACTTAGCACATATGTACGTTTCGTTATCTTTTCTATGTATTTTATGTGTCAATGTTTTTTACATTCTGTCCTTTAGAGGGCTTTTTTAATTAATACAAACCTTTTTACAAATGTGCGCTTTTTGCTTTCTTCCTGTATCTCTTTTTGAACCATCCGCAGGTTGGATTCTACATGGGCATTACAATAGGTAATATGTAATCGCACAATTCAGAAAACTGGAAATATAAAATTAATTTTCCTTCAGTTTTAGAATTTTAAAAAAAAACTTATATTTACCACATATTATCATATTCAACATTTGCCATAAGAAAATAACCCTTTTGATTCATCAGGGAGGTGATATAGTATTTGTAAGTGTTCTAACATTCTTAAAAATCATCTGTGGTCTGTGTGCATCTTTGGACTGGCTATGTCTTTCGTTAACCCAGGCTGTGCTGAAAAGCTGTGTAATACGGCAGGCATAAATTTATAGGGTTCCATGTTATAATTGGGCTCATTTGCATGTCTTTACCCAGAATTCCTGGCTGCACTGGAAGCACTGTATGCTAAGAGATGATGGTGAAAGGCAGGGTTGCAGACCTGTCCGAGACATGAGAATGTGCCTCCAAGTGATATTATTTACTGTGCACCTCTGGTCACATAATATAGTCTTTAAAATGGGATCACATAACAGAATGCTGCAATGTTTTTGAATACACCTTCTGATTCTTCCTGCCACAGAATTATATCTGGTAATAAAAGGTATCTGAAATGTCAAAAATAAAACAAGAGGGCGAGTTGAAGATTCTTTAAAGTAGCCTTTACAGTACAACCAACTTCCCTTTGACTATAGACAATTTTGTAGTGTTGTTTGTCCTCATGCTTTCCCACTTCTCAGCTTCCTCTCATCCATCACAAAAAGGGATTTAAAAAAAATCCAAATTCCATTGCAAGATGGATTTTGATTACAAAGATGCCCTCATTGTGTGCCAAGGGTATAATTAACAGGGTATGCCTGTTCCCTTCTTAGGTAGACGAGCCATATAAACACCTACAGTGACTCTACCACACTTTGAACCATGCAATTTCAATAGAGCTGGCTATTACGTTATGTAGTTTAATATTAAATATTTTAAACCAACATGCGAGCCTGTGGGGGATGTTTTAACAGATTTGTGCCTTAAACCAGGGGGCCTGCAACCTTTCAAGGAAGGAGAGACATTTTATAAAAAAAATATTTGTCCAAGAGCCGCAACACGTGCATGAATATCACATCCACACGGACACATACATATACTGTACACACACTAATGGGTATGTACTGTATAAGCATTAACACACAACAAACTCACTTTAATCAGGATTAGGGAAAAGAAAAAATATGTGAGGGAATAAAATGCATCTCACAATAATAAGTCCCTTTATTTTGTTTTTTCATTGTTTTTCTGTGCAAAACTGTTTGTCATTTGTCATTTCCATCCTTGGGCAAAAAACACAAAATATGCTTGATAATAATAATAATAATTTGATCTTGTGTATTTATTTACTCCTCGTCTCTCCTCTCTCACCCAATCCGCCAACACACTCAATTAACCCCGCCCCCAAACTCAATAACCCTCTTGCCCTCCTCACATAGAAGTAAATCAATAAATGGAGAAAAAAAAGTTTATCATAGGAATGGGACCCAGCAGATACTCGGGGGGGGGGGGGGAGTCCAAACCCTGAGAGCAGGAAGGTTTTTACCCCCTCAGCACTGTGGGCTCCTGTAGGAAGATCTTCATTTTAACACTGTTGCTTTTCACACTGTTCTATATATATTACAACAAAAAAAAAACCATAACATAGATGCAGACTCACCAAAAAATGCTATTTTATATGTGAGAATGTAAGAGGGCAGTGTTGCTTCACTTTCTGGTGAATAATCACTACATTTGGGATATGTCGCCCCCCCCTCCCCCAAATACATACTTACATACATACACTAGCCCTCCCTCAAATACATACATACACTACACCCCCTCAAATACATACCCTACCCCCCAAATACATACATACACTACCCCCCAAATACATACATACACTACCCCTCAAATACATACAGGATACCCCCCACAATACATACATACTCTACCCCCACAATACATACGCTACCCTTCAATACAAACATACACTACCCCCCCCCCAAATACATACATATACAAACCCCCCAAATACATACATACCCTACCTCTCTCCTGCACTGTTTAATGCCGGAACTCTCTGAGGTCGGTGTGCGCTGGAAGCTGGGCAGCTTCCGGCGCACACCGACATCACAGAGAGGCCCGGTGTGGGACCGTGCAGGAGAGGTAGTGCAACAACTAAGGCCGCGCTTGTAGTGTGTGCGACAGCGATGCGCCGGGTGACGTCACCCGTCGACGCTAGCGAATGTTGACGTCGCGGGCAACCAGGTCATTGATTGGTTCAGAGGCTGCCACATGTGGCGACAGCCTATGAAAAATCAAATTTGACCAGCTTCCAAATTTCACATCGCTTACTATAAGCGCACGCGACGGCGGCAATATATTTGTTTTCGGGCGACGTTGTGTCGCCGTCACTATAAGCACAGCCTAAGGAGAGCCGGGCCCAACCAGCGCCGGCTGGGTCTCCCCGCAACCGCCGAGACATGTGGACGGGGGAGAGCCACCAGGAGGCGTGGAAAGAGTCGCATGCTGCTCGGGAGCCACGGGTTGCCGCCCCCTTCCTTAAACCAAGAGGATTCGGTTTTGTTTCAACTCTGTTGAAATGTATATTTCACAATCCATTTCCAATAACTAGTTACAGGCTTGCAACTTTGTTAGTGAATAGGGATCAATGAATGTGTCAAAATTCGAGCTGCAAAATCTTCATGGGATTTTGAACGAAATTCGATTTGCAGATTGATATTCACAATTAAAAGAGATTCACAAGGTTTCACGTACTCTTTTGTGTTGTATAAGATGAGCACTTGTACATAGATACAGTACAGTAGGGCCCCGCTTTTCGGCGTTCCGCTCATATAGCGTTTCCCAATTGTTCCCGTGTTCATTACGTTCGGCACATTTTCCTTTTTTCCGGCGATTTCCAGCGGTACCGAGAAGGGGGCCGCCATGTCTGCGCATGCTGAGAACGGGAACGGCCAAGGTCGCGCATGCGCAGAACGAGGACTGCAAGTCTGCGCATAAGCTGAAAATCGCCGGTTCCGCTTCCCGGCAATTTTTGCTTTGCGGTGGTGCCAGGTAACTGAACCCGCCGTACGAGCGGGACCTGCCTGTACTAATATGTGATTGCATATGTAGACGTCTGAGCTTATTTTCCTATTCATTGCAAAACCAGAAGATATATTTGCATTTAAAGTAGCAATACTATTTTCCAACGTATTAAAATTCTTTTGATATGCATGTGCTGCAAAGATTTTGCACTGCTTGGGAGGTGGGCTAAAACCTGCTATAGAAATCAAAGGATGATTTAATAATTGCAAGAGAGAGGCATTAAGAGTTGAATACATTTAAAAAATATATAATAATAATAAACAAACAAAAAAAACAGTCGCTATTATCTAATACTACAAAACTGATTTATTGAAAAAAAACATAAGATGTCACAAGTTTTTTTGCTTCAATTCCTCTATCCAAATCTCTCATTCCTTTGCCTGCCATTGTTGAATTACATTGTTTTATATACTTTCATCACTTCCATTGGAATCGTCTTTCCCTGGGCAGGCTCCAACACCCACTTATCCTTTTAGGGATGTAAGTCTACGAATTGGGCATATTACATTTAACAGAATAAGATCATACATAATATTGAAAGAAAAAGGCTTGTATGCTTCTAGTACACTGCATTGTGAATGGGGAAAATGGATGCATTATATTAGTTTTGAGAGAACAATGTAGCATCCACTAATGATACCTTTATTGGCATTCATGCACATGTATTCAGAACTATGGGGGGAGAGGGAAGGTTTACGACGGGAGGGGGCGTGGCTGTGGGTTTGCGGGGGTGTGGCCATGACGTCCCGCGGCTGGTTCGCCCTTATTGGCTGAACCGCCGGCGGGGGCGTGGCCACGCCCCAGTCGCAGATGTCGAGGTCATATTCCCCTGCCTCCCTGAAAACCTGTCGCGCACCGCTGGGGAAAGGTGCGCGACAAGGTAGGGACTGGGACCGGCCGGACTGGAGGGGCGGGGCTTGAAAGCACAGCGCACGCCGAGCCGTGCGCTGTGGCGGTGACTGGCACCGCAGCCTAATAGTGGTGCCCACTGGAAACGTGCTGATAGGGATTTAATTCGGCCCAACAGAAAATGCAAAACAAATATATATTAAAATTCATTTTTCACTTTACTTGCATACATGTGTATCTAGGTCTCCCTCTTACCTTCAGGCTGCAGACCACATGTTGCCAGGCAACCAATAGAGCTGCTAGAATCTCCTGAGGGGAGTTGAGCCGACAGTTAGGACAGTTAGGAATGTGAGGGCAGTTATGAGTTGGAAGCTGGACACCGAAGGGGTGAGTGTGAATCTGCACCAGGCCAGAGACCATGATAGGCCGCATCCAAAAGATTGCACACCCCTGACCTCTACTATGGTTTAAGCCTGCATCAGATCCTGCATTTGTTGACACCAATCTTTTCTCCCCTTCTTGTCCTTGTGTCACTAAAATAAATGTTCAGACTGGTATTAATATTGTCTGCCTAACAAACTCTCTTCACATGTATCAGATGTTGGGGGGGACGGTGGGGGGGGGGGGGGGGTGAGGTGGGTAAGCATTTGGTAAGTTTGATTCTGACAAATGAGAAAAAAAGAATACAAACCAGTGATATGCTGTATGGCATTTACCAATATTTAGAAGCCCCCTAAGATAGCTCGTGTCCTGCGCACAGATGCTTTCTGATTGTTGGGCAAAATATGTTTATTTAAAGTGGGCCGCATACTGTAGAAAGAGGTGTATTCTTCCTCTTAGGAGCGTCTCAGTGAGTAAAGACACTGACTGGCACTGAGTTTGAAGCAGATGAACCTGCTTCAATTCTCAGGGTCGGCTCCTTGTGACCTTAGTCAAGTCACTTTATCTCCCTGTGCTCCAGGTACCAAAAACATAGATTGTAAGCTCCACAGGGCAGGGTCTGTGTCTGCAAAATGTCTCTGTAATGTGTTATGTAAAAAACTAGCAGCGCTATACAAGAACAAACAATTATTATTATCTCTACATTGGCAAGCTACTGTATACCCTACAGCAGGGGTGCGCAAAGTTTTTATCTTGCGCCCCCCCTGCCTCCTTACCTCCTGCCTTGCGCCCCCTCTCCTCGGCTCCGGCATCAAATGACGTCACAGGGTTATGTGACGTCACATTATCATGGCAATGTGGCGTCACGTGACCCCGCAGCGTAATTTGACGCCAGTTACCATGGCGACACGTCGCCGAAGATCAGGTTAGAGAAGCTGCAGAGGCCTTTCGCGGTCCCCCCGACACACCGCTGCCCTACAGAATCGAATTCAAGATACTTATGCTCATCTAAAAGGCTGTACATAACATTGCTCCTCTCTTCATTTCTGACCTCATTTCCGAGCACTCTCCCGCATACCATGTATGCTCAGCTGATGATCTACATCCATTCACCTCTCCCATTATTTACTCCCACTCCTAGGCTTTTCCTGTGCTGCACCCTAACTCTGGAATTCTCCACCACACATGATCAGACGCTTTCCTTCCATACATACTTTTAAAGATCCATAAATCACACCTTATCAAGAAGGCCTATCCAACAATCTCCTGACTTCTTAGGCTGCGTCCCCGCTAGCGCTGAGCTCGCTGAGCGGGCGGCGCTTGGCGAGGTGACTTGCATATATATATATATGCAAGTCCCCGCTCACATCGCGGGCACACACGCGATGCGCTTAGGTAAATAAAAATGTTAACCTTTGCCGCCCCCCCTTTACCCCCTCCCCCGCAAGCGCGCGAGCAGACGCAGAACACCCGCCACGCATGTTTTCAGCTAGCGTGGACTCAGCCTTACTTTTACTTGCTAAACCCATGCTGAGCAACTTCTCCTCCCCACCCCCACACACTCGCCCCACCTTTTAAGATTGTAAGCTCTTTGGAGCTTTATCTTAACTTATATGTACACTTTATGTTATACAATATTACTGTCCTCCCTGTGCTGCAGAATATGTTCTCACCATACAAATAAAAGATAGTAATACTATTATGTGCTGCACTAACCAAAAACCTGACCCTCCTACTTTGTGCCTATAAAACTAGCCCTACTCCTTACTACGTCACAGCAAATGCCACTGCAGCTTACTTATATCAAATATCAAAACTAAAATTATCTACAAAGAGAAAACAAACCCTAGAGAGAGAGAGAGGGAGAGATGTGCACAACAAAGGCTCACTTATGTAAAAGCAGAACCGGTTTTGGATGGCTTGATCTATTTTTAGTATACTGAATTGTCAGCTTTCGCAAAATAAAGACTCTCGCTTTTCCCACCATGCGTTCTCCTTGCTCTCTGCCTCTCTACTTTCCTGTTTTTCCTGTTCACCTGCCACAAGCACTTTGATTTTTTTTCCCCACCTAACATTAGGTAGGTTATCATGTGTTCAAATGTGAAAGTACTTTCCTAAACCAGATGTACGTTAGAAGTTCTGTTTTGCTGAATTGTGAAATCCCCAGCGACAGGGGGTAGAAGAAAATAACACTGGGGCTCTTGCACGTGTCCCCAGTTGGAACGCACAGTGCTGCTGAAACACTACTTTGTGCAATGCTAGGATACAAAGTATCAGCGTGGCTCAATAAATGAATGTATTTACTTTAAAAAAAAAAAAATCTTTAGAAATCTTAAAACGTCCCCATTTGATTCTGAATCAGAGTAAAACCTGTGTACTTGTGGGCACGCATTTAATGTGCTGGAGAAGTTCAATCATTTGAATGGAAATTATTTCTGCTCCAGTGCTAGGAAGCAGCTTCACAGCATATTGAATAATGGCCATGGTTGTCTTGTACATGATGGGACTTTTAATGGTTTGTACTGTAACAGCCATCTTTCCTGAAAAATCACTGTGTGTTCCATCCTAAGTAAAAAAAACTATTGTATGATTTAACAGTACGACATATGTGGTCAGGAGAGGTAAAATGGTAAAGGCAGAATAAAGGACTCACTGACCCCTAGCACAACCACAGTGATCATTCCTGTAATACAGTACTTATGTTTATCTGTATGACTTATGAAAGCACCATAACTAGAAGAGCAAGTAAAAAAAGACATACAGTATACCTTTAGATTTGACAACTGACAAGCAGTCTTATACCAGATTTTAAAATCCTCCAAATATTTGTTTACCGTGGAAACAGTGAAACGTTTAAAATATATATATATTTTTAAATATCTTTTCTTGTCTGATTATTTATAAAAAGACAAAAATAATGTTCCAATCACCCACATTTAGGCCCATATTTAGTAAGTGCAATAAAACACCATTCTGTGCCAGAAGACACCTTACAACACATGGACTTGAATAATCCGCAAGCATTGGAAGGCGACTCATGAATAGCACCACTTAGTAAACATGGACCTTCACTGAATACATCTGTAAAACCAAGCTTTGGTTTCACAGAGCAAAGAAAAAAAATTGGTACTGCTGATAATCCCAAACAGATGAAAAGGTTGTCCCTAAACGGATGGTTAGCTTTGCGTTTGTTAACTTGGGTTTAGCTGTACAGGCTGATTATTGTGTTGATGAAAAGCTTTGTGATTCACCTTGAGATCAATTGTATGTTCATACCCAGGAACTATTATCTGCAGTTTATATCTAAATGCTATTAAAGATTCTCACACTGTGCTGAGGAGGAACCTGTATGAGAAGTGGATGTATTGTACTTTGTATGATAGGGACTTTTTGTCACTTCCTTACCAACCATAACCTTTTTGTATCTGGGGTGCTTTCTAATAAGGAAAGGGTACAGAGAAATCTTCTCATTTAGTTTTGTATGGAAGAGCTGTAAGAACAGAAGATTATCTTTATAAATATGTAAAGCTGAAGACTTCTAGCAGGGCACAAGTTGAGTGCTAAGCAGACTTCAAAGCAGAAACTGACATTGAAAGTCTCTCTGCAGCCCCGTCGTCTTGCTACAGTGAATTAACGTGCCCCAGCAAAACAGCAGCTTCGGGGGATGGGAACGGGTGCAGAAGTGAATGGGAGGAGACATGATTCCAGACACTGAATTTCCTTCTCTGATCCTATAATCGCTAATGTCTCATGGCCAAAGGTGAGCATCCAGCAGACAGCTCATCTGGCAAAAATCCTTTGCTTATCACAATTGTGAGCATATTGAGTGAGCCTGAAATGTGACACGCTGCATACAATCTACAGGTAAAATGCTGCAGAGTTGTGTTGCATGTTTTGTAGCCCTTTAAAAGGTGCAATCCCATGGAGCTGGCTACAAAACATTTAACAGTCTATGGGGTTGATTCTATATCTAACAAAGCGGTTTTCCTTCAGTGGGGAATTTCGTCCGAAAACAGCCTGATCGGCCGCTTCCCTGTGCCTCAGGCACCAAAAACATAGATTGTAAGCTCCACGGGGCAGTGACCTGTGCCTGCAAAATGTCTCTGTAAAGCGCTACGTAAAACTAGCAGCGCTATACAAGAGCATGCTATTATTATTATATTGCTACCCTATCCCCAAGACACTGCTTGACTAGCGTTCCTTGACGAGACGTTGAAAATCACCGCACTTGACCAGAGAACTTACAGTCTAAAATTGATACAGGGAGCAGCACTGGCTGGTCAGAGGCACATGGAATATGTCAGATCTTTTGGTTGCTACATTTACTGACTCACTACGGGAGATGTACAAAAAATGTGCGACCCATGCGAATTAGACCTTAGCAGTGACCCATTAACAAATATACCTCTCAAGAATCTCCTCTACACAACCTGTAAACACCCGAGATACCTGTGAAATAAGCCAACTTAAATACGCAAATATGGCTTATTTCTCATGTATCTCGGGTCTCTCTTTCGCTCTGTTTCTCTGTGTTTTGCAACATTTCTTAGATTCCTGCAGCATTTAAGAATAATTTGTGATTTAATTTAGTCCTGTAAAACTTGGCAAAATATCTTGCGAAACAGCACAAAAAAATAAATAAATGTTGCGTAAAATGTAGCAATCCCAGTCTCACACATCTCTACTCACTACTCGCTCTTTGCCAAATAAGAACAGGTTTCCGAAAACATGTTCAACTTTATAGAACATCCCTAACGCAATGGTTTGTGGTTTCAACCATCTTTATCTGGATCTGGCAAGACAAGGAGAAGAAGCACAAATCTTAATAACAACACCAATGTTTCTATACTAAGCTTCTCTCATTTTCGGCTTACTTCCCTGAGCAGTTTGTAACCTCCGACTATTTATCTTATGCTTACAGTTTCCCTCTATAACTAACTAGTCATTATCTCTGATTAGTCAGATGCATTTCTGACATGACCCTGATAAAAGCAAAGCTTACTTTAAAAAAAATAAGCCTGGTTCCTAATAGAAGTGTGGATCAAAAGACTGAAAAAATCTGGCAACTGAGCTTGTTTGCCAAAGGCATTGGACAAGTAGACTGGCAGCATGTATTAACTACATAATGGATTGCGGGGTACTTACAATTGTTGACATAAATACATTGAACAAGTAAATGCCAATGCAGTAAATCCTTAAAAATATTTAATTTAGAAAAGATAGGGGAGGCTAGTGGTGCTAACCCTATTACAATATACACATGGTTAGACTAAAGAAAATACCTGTGTCTGAAAAACTCATGCACAGGTACATCTAAGGAGAATTCTGTTTGGTCCACCTTTGGCTGCCAGACTGTCTCGGCGCACAAAGTGCCAACGACATTCTGGCTTCAGAGCCATGTGATTACAATTACAGAAATTACATGGCACTGCATCTGTCCCTCTACTGTGATGAATGAAAAAGGAAGTTGTGTGTTCAGAACATCATCAATAACTGCAACAACAACAAAAACTGTTGAGAGAGCTATCGGTTGGTGTCAAGAAATGTACATGCAACTAGAGATGGGGGAACATTACTAAGGGGTTTGCAAACCATGCAAAATGTGCCCTTTTTGATGTCAAGAATCAGTCAGAGCTCAATATCGTCAACATTCGCCAAGCATTTCAATTAATGCTGCTGAGTCTCATGCAGAGCCTGAAATCTGGGGTACACTGTAGGAAAGGTGAATCACTTGTGAATTGTAAATTAATTGCAATTTATTGGTGAAACAGTGAATGATTGAGACCATTTTAGTCCTTAAAAGTCCTGCAAACTGGTTTGCCAGGAATAGATTTTGGTCAAAAAACTGCAAAAAAAAAACAAAACGGAATCAGACACTAATACACACTGACTAGATATTATGCAAATTATTAGTGATTTATGTGATCATAAAATCATTATCACATAACATAAGAAATAATAATCACAGTAAGAAACATAAAAAGTGGTGAAAGTGATAGTGACTGTGATACAATTATGGACCCGATCCACAAAGCTCTATTAAGTGACTTAAGTTAAAGTGTGAGCTGCCTACTTAACTTAAAATTAAAAATTTAAAACTTTACAGTGATTTTTTTTTTAAATAAAAAAACGTTGTAAATATTTTATTGTACATTATACTACTCACAAATGTAAAATGGAGACAAAAATGACACATACAACTTATTTAAAGAGGAATAACATGGCAATAGCTTTTTTTAAGGCCCAATAAATCAGTGACCTCCAGTACATGTTAGCGCACTGCGATCCTGCGTTATCTGCCATTCAATCAGTGGCCGTTAATACGGGATCACAGTGTGTTAACCCGTACTGGAGTTTAGTGAATGTCCCCCTAAATTCCTTACAAATACCTAATCTAATTTTCGATATAACCAACACTAGCTAGAAAAAAAAAGTTATATAAATAAAGTTATTTTTTCTAAAAGTTATTTTGGGAATGGCAGCATTTGGTACCAAAAAATATTATATTTACACTGCAGCTGAGCCAAAGAATGTTTCTAATTTTCAGCTTAAAGAAAGGACAAATTGAAAATGCAATGATACTGTAATACATGGACAACAATGGAAAAGTATCCCTGCTACCCTGTTAGCAATACAGTATTTAGTTACTCAATCTAGAGACAAGAAGCTTTCCGTTACTGATAGTTAATAAGCCGTCCTCTGTTCTTTAAAGAAGGGATGTAAACATTTGCAGAAGTGGAAATGTATGAGGTGTGATTTTTTAAACTCCTGAAATGATCATTTTGGACATACAATGATGAATGCAAATGGCACTATTTTCATGTGTAAAGAATTACAATCATATTTTTTTTTAAAGATTTTAAATGAATAGCACTTGCAGTCCAGGCACCATCAAGTCTAGTTTAATTTACTTTTCAGAGACTCCTGTAGTGCCGTATTGCTCGTAAATATGTGGGATTCAAGAATAATTCTAGTGGTGCTTGTGTTGATTTTCTTAGGGATGTTTTGTATTAGCAAGTGAAGAAAAGGTCTAAGCAACCTAGCAATAGCCATCAAAGCATAAATGTATGTGGAGAGAGAGGAGAAGGGGTGACACAGGATGCGGGCCCTGCACGGTAACGGGTTATATCTTGGATTGTGGGTACCATGGGGGTGCCCTGTCTGAGGTGAGGGACACTGCAGGGGCGTTTCCTATAAGATTACCATACTCAATGACTATTAACAAAATCACAAGGACAGACTGTTGATAACATTTGTATTTACATTCCACAGCCTGTTAGAGTTACACATTTTAATTCTGTAAAAGTATTTGGTGAACAAATAACTGAAAACCCTCTGTATAGAGACGTTTTATTGCAATGAACATTTTAAGTTTTTACCACAAATGTTTTGGTTCTTTGTCTGTCTGTTTGTCTGTCCAGAAAATTGAACAAATGGCAGGTTACGGTCATGTGATATGTAAATACATTAAAAAAAATTAAACACCCATCTTTGTTATTTACCGCAGATGTTTTGTAGGTTTGGGCTAGTAAAATAATTATAATGAATAATTTTATTTTGTTTTTTGTAAATTTTTTTAACCTCTATTTTATATCCCTAATACATTTATGCCCCAATTGTATGGTCATTTCTTAAAAGCAACAGTAAGCAAGAGGGCCCACTAGTGACATAAAGCGGCCCTGGCTCCAAGTACATTATGTAAATTCAAAATAAATAGCCTTAGTAGCTGTGGCAAGGACACAGCAGGGAACATATACAAATACTCAGTGTCCCTGTAAAACAAATACACACACAGACCCACAGACCAACTTATACTCAAGACAATGTCCTTTATCAGATGTGTAAAAGAAGTCAGGAATACAAATACATGGACAAATAAACATTAGCACAGACCAGGAGATATGCACAACATATACTTTCACACAAAAAAATAAACTGGCAAAATACTTATTCAAAGTCTCACTTGGCCTGAAGTAAGCAGAAATGAATAGAGTGCATACAGTGTGTGTGTGTGTGTGCCTATATGTGTGTGTGTGTGTGTGTGTGTGCGAGTGCGTGTGCGTGTGTGTCGTATCAGCTACAGTATCCTCTGGAGCCTTTATCAAGTGCTCTTGATAAAAGCTCCAAAGGGAAGCGGAAACATTATGCCAATAAAATACCTTTTTTTTGCATATTTATGGTGTGCCTATCCTTTTGTTCTTTTTGTATAGTACTCTGATAGCAGTACCCTCTCCCAGGGGAGCGCAAACTTTTTGTGCTGCGCCCCCCTGTCACTGTGTCCCCGGCTCTCGCGCCCCCCTGCCTACTTTCATTCGCGTCAGATGACGCTGCGTGGGCGTGTGACGTCAGGTCACATGGTGCCGCGGCGTCTATTGACGCCGCGTTGCCATGGCGACGCAACACAGACGGCTGAATCCCGGTAAGTAAACAGTTGCAGGGGCCTCACGCGATCCCCCGGCATTTAATTTAAATGCCTGGAGGAAGAGCGCGGGGCCTCTGCAACTGCCTGCGCCCCCCGAGCACAATCTCCCGCCCCCCCTGGGGGTCGCGCCCCCCACTTTGCGCACCGCTGCCCTCTCCAATATTCTGGTTTATACTAGTTAAGTTTGTGCCCCAATCTCTTCACACTATATACATATACACATTCTCATATAGCTACTCCCACAGACTGCACGTATGTAAACAACTCATCACACGCACTCCTACAAACCTCAGAGCCAGCTCAGACAGAACGTGATGCGACGTGCGTGCACTTACGTGTGCGCGCTCGTCCGTCGCAATTTCGGGTTGTTCGGTGGGAGTTTTGAAACAGAAAACTCCACCGGCGGCAAAGTGCAGCGTTGTCGCTGCGACATTTTGCCTCCACAACCCGAATTTAAATTTGGTGCTACTGTCGCGTGACGTGAGCTGGTTCAGCTAATAGAGGCGAACCAGCTCCGTAACGTGTCCGTTACACGCCACCCAAAAGCCGCGACCCAACGCCTGCAGTTTGAGCAGAGATCGCTGGGCTGCAGGAGCGCGCGGCGGAGGCAAATTTAGACACAGTTTACCCAAATAGTGTAATTTTCATTGTGTCCCTTTGAATCAGCATATCAAGGTGTTAGGAAGGATGCACATACATCACTTAGATTGTAAGCTCTTCGAGGCAGGGAATCCTTTTCCTATTCTTTTATGTCTGACGTGCTTAATCCCATTACGTGTTATAATATTATGTCACGTGCATTGTAAAGCGCTATGTACCTGGATGGCGCTATATAAATAAAGATACATACCTGTACATACATACATACATGACAGATTATAATGAGATGTATCAAACTGTGCTTCTCTGTGCATCACTTTTTTTACTTGTCTTTGCATCAACATTGTTTGCCAGGTCTAAGCAGGCTAACAAATTGCGTCACATGTTGGAAACACTTACTTGCATTTGCGCAAACACACACAGGACATGGAGCAATGCGTGAAAAACAAAAAACATCCCTTTGCACTTTAAGTTGATTCATCTGCCCCATTAAATGTAAACATGCATTAGCTTTCTGCAGTTGGAATCCAGCACCCTTCTTCTAATGGAAAAGGAGTGACGGCATATTGTCAAACTAACAACTCAATAGACAAGATAATAATGGACACCCATGTAGTCCAGTCTACACCGGCCTTTTTAAAGAAGCAGTTAATGTTACCATTTGAAAATAACCCTGCTAAAGTGATCCTGAGTATTTCCGCTGGGCTCAGTATAGTTGAAGAATGAAACCCCTCTGAATTATTAAGGCATTAAGACACTGACCCAACCTTCCTGCTGCTCTCTCACCTCTGCTGTTGACCAATAGAGAAGCTGCACAAGCTGCTTGGGCACAATGTTTCTAATGAGATATCATTGCAGATTGGAGAGCAGTGGATGGGCACAACATCATCAAATACAGAATGGCAAAGGTCTGGGAAATGGGTATGTAACTTAAAGTGCCTTTTTTTAGAAGATACACGGGGTAGGGAAAATGTGTTCAGTGTGTTGTGATACTCAGGACTGCTATACACTGCAGCATGGGAAATGTAATTAGGTGGCAGGGTATGCATTTCATTCCTTATAAACACAAACTGCAGCTTTAAAGATATTTGAAGCTGGCAAGGGTCCTAAACCTTTGTATTGCTGGAAGAGCCAGCAAATGTACTGCAAAGTCAATCATGGGTTGCAGGTCCCTGCGGCACTTCAAAGGGTCCAAAGGATGTATAGAAAGGGAGAGACTTAAAATAATCATTTTCTAACTGTGAGATTAACATACATTTCTAATAAATAAATCATAAAACGCTTCCCTTAAAAGTGCTCCTCAGCCACCCCCACTCAGTGCCAGTGTCTGGCAATAACAGGGGTGCAGGTGCAATAACAGGGGTGCAGGTGCAGTAGCATGTGACTGGCACTGGCACTGGCACACACAATATGCATTGACGTAGTCACACTTACTTACAAGTGTGTTATCCAGGCGGCGTATTAAATACACCTCTTTCTCATCGGGAACATTAAAGCTGGTGGTCATGTGTATTTCTCGTGACCTCCTTATTTGAGCCACCGGAGTATAAGGGACAACACGCAGATGGCTCTCCCAGCTCTTTAGAATAGTCTGCCATCCTGTCAGCAACGCTGCATTCATATAAGCGCATAGAGAGAGAAGGACAAAAACAACCCTAATGCTTAGGCATGCAGCAGGAGGCGAAGGAGAGGGGTGTCTTTCTTACCTCGTCCACTGTCAAGGGCATACATATCCGATACTCCTTCACCAGCATCCTGGGCCCAGCGCCGGTGCTGCACTCACTGAAAACTTTGCCTGTGCTTCCCTCACCTTGCAGTGTGTAGAGTGTGCTCCCTCTCTCGCTCTCCCTCTCTCTCAGCACAGTGCTCCAGGCAGGCACACCTTTGCATGGAAGTGAAAAACTCCACCTACCACCACACACACAACAAAATGTTAACTCATTGGTGACTCAGTGACACGGATTGTAATCACTGCCTAGTAATTACTGTATATAAAAGCAGCTAGCTCTTGACGTTGCTGGATTTCTTCTTGTGCTCTTTATTTGTTGCAAACCATTATTAAACTATGACCTTTTCTGTAGCTTTCTTGGTTGGTTTCTGTTTTTCCTTTTCATGTTCATTCTCTTTTGTCAGATGTCTCGTTGGGGTTATTTTTTTCTCCATGTACAGTACAGTCAGTGACACAAACACTTACGTAGTGTTATTATTACTGCCACTTTAGCATAAATACTATTTATTAAACACTGGGATCTCTGTCAGTAGATTGGTTTATTGATAGTGCAAACCCAGTAGATCTGATGAAAAGCTGTGTGATAAATAGACACAATCCTAGCACTATAGAAGCATCACAACATTGGTGTTGGTGTGTCTTCAACCACCCCTGTCTCCACCTTCACTCACATTTTCATATCCCTTTAGTTGACTATGTGATTATAAGAGACACAATGAGATGCTAAAAAAACAGCACCAGATTTATTAAAGGTAAAAAGTCCTATAATGCTTTCTGTAGAAATTTTATTCCATGCTTCAAATTATTTTTGCATGACCAACAAACACATCGTTTTTTTTTTTTGTTTTTCTTTGCATCCCATATATTGTTTTTTTTTCTTTTACAGAAATTGATTTTTGTGCAGCACTGTACATTAGGAAAAGAATGTTATATACAAGAGGAGCCTGTATTGCAGTATACACTGAGTGGTCATATCCAATAAATAGTTTATTCTGTGGAACACACTTCATCTTTAAGGTTTCCTGCTATTTGAACTGCCTAGACATACAGTAGTCTAAAAGCTGCCTGTTTATTGCTTTTCTGTTTAACCTCCTTCTATCTCCCTAGCTCCTGTCTCATTTTAATGGTTTTAATTGCCATTTATTACATAGTAAATAAAAAAAAACTGTTAGGATGCCTTTCTGGTTAGTGACATGCTCATTTGTACAGTATGTAAAAGATTATGGTAACATGACTCAAGGCTAGAGTATATGTGCCGATTAATCAAAGAGAAGATCCCACACTAATTTAAATTGGCATTTTTTTTTCTCATACGTCCTTTATTTTATTTTTACTTTGTCACAAAACTGGAAGAAAGCTCTGAAAAACTCTGAACATATTTATAAAGGATGAGCTTGATTTATTGTTACAAATTTGGATGAATACTGTAACTGAGAGGTAGTAGATTAATGGATATAGACGACATCTGATCATTTTCACCCCCTCTGCACCCTGCAATTGAGCACAATAACTGTTCATTCATATTTACAGACACACGAGTGTCCCACATTCTGTCCTCATAATATTCATCCACAGCAAATAACAATTAAAATGTTTACAGCAAAAGGTAAATCTGATCAGCTGGGATGAGTTGGTCAGGGAAGGGCAAAACAATGAGCAACTAAGTAAAAACAGTTTTCTCTTTATTTTCAACCAGCTCAGGAATTCCAAGAAACCAAAAAATACTGTGGTTTATAATGGGGTAATTTAATTTTTTAGTTTCTTAATGCGAAATCCACTGCTGAAATAATAACTCCACCCATAATAATTTCATTCCCTCTGAGGTCCTGAAGTGTTCGATCATCAGCCACTAATGCGTGTTTGTTGGACATTATACTCTCATCCCAAATAATGATCTCGCACTCTTGAAGAACTTTGGTTGCGCCTATATTTTTTGCTTATGTTGCCAATTGGCTTTTCAGAGTGAAAAGTGGTAGCTTGAGGGGTGTGTGATGGTTAACGATAGAGAATATTTGTATAATGTAGGGGAAGAGAAATGTTTTAAAGAGCATGAGTGGAGAGATTTATTGGGGTATAATAGCCATCTGGCTGTAAGGGGATTCCCTTATTCGGCACAGAATAAAAGAACTGGATGAAATGCAGAATTGCACACTTTAGTAACGTGGCCCAGTGAGCTCGTGCTTTGTCACATCATACATGCTCTGTATTTAATTGTTATTTATTTGTCTCCTGTCCGTCTGACATTCACAGAGAGCGGAGCTGAGCAATTGAACTGTTCCACCCCTGAGCAAAATATGGCCGAACAGAGCACCACGATTTACCAGCTACAGTACCAGGAGGCTTACTGGTAGTGGAGGTTGAGGGCCACGAATAACTCCGGTGTCTGTGCATCCACTGCGGGATACCCGGAGCGGTCCCCAGCACTAAGGCATGATGCCCTCAATGCGGCACGTACTACCTATGGCCTAACGAGCCATGGCCACTGATTGAGACCCCCGAGGTGCCTCTCCGGGTACACTAACGGAGGTGGCGGATACGAAAGACAAGGCTGCCCTAGTTCCCCGCTTCACCCATGCGGTAAGAACCAAGGCCCAGCCAGCTACAGGGCCGAGAGAACAGCGGCGGAGGAGAGCGCGACCGCAGTGGAGGTACCGGAGCGAGCCCGTTTCGTGCCACTACCCACTGGCGGTATCGCCCAAGAACCCGGTGACTCCCTTGCGGAGGAGCCGATCGTAATATCATCGGAGGAAGAAGTTGGCGTCCCATCGGTGGCAATGCGCCTACCGGCGAACCACCCCAGCTGTAACAAAAATGGCGGTCCAGTTACCGGAGAGGAGCAGACGAGTCCGGACACCTTCCGACGGCGAGTGCTGGTGCGGCCTGAGGCCCGTAGCAGTCCCACGGCCGTGGTGACTCCCAGTTCGGCGGAGATGGCGTCCGGGACGACTCTGTAGGACCTCGAGTACATCAGCCTGCAGCGGAGCGGTAAGGAGACTCCACCACCCCCTTACTCCCGCCAGGTGAAGACGGCACCTGCAGAGGACGAGAAGGAGAGGCTTGCGGCCTACTTACCCGTCCGCGGACCGGATGATCCACCACCGCCCCTTCCGGTCTTCGACGCACTTCCGGTGCGTGACCACGGAGCGGATGGAGATTCCGTGGGCACCGGCGATGACATCACTTCCGGGTTCGACTGGAAGAGAGGCCCGGGAGCGTTGTTCTCCCCACGGAGAGCAGACATGACAGCTGCAATGGCCACACTTAAAAGCCAAGGCCCATCCAGAGGAGCACGAAGCACGTCGGAGAGAGCAACCAAGAAAGCGCTCACTGGTCGCGGTATTACCCGCTTGCTGGACACTGACTTGAACATTGCCCCAGCCCCAACCCCTAGCTCCATCGCCCCGGCCACTGCCCGTGCCCCGTCACGAGTGTTATCACCGGGACCTAGTGGGGATAAATTAAGCAAGTACCCCAAATATTCCAGAGACTTGCGGGACTGGGAATTGAGCGGTGAGGGGTCTGATGGGGAAATACCCTATGCTAATGTAATACGTGTGCCTAACCCTGTGCCTTTTTCTCCTGCAGCTAGAGGGAGGGCCCGAGGGTCCCACACTACAGCAGAGGCTGGGCCTGTGAGGGAAGTGGTTCACAAGATGAACCCTACAAGGTATTTCAACGCCAAAGGGAGGATAGATTGCTCGCGCTCTACAGAGGCGGGGACGTCCGGTGTCTCATCCCAAGCAGAGTCCGAGATAGAGACCACTAGCCCCTTATCAGAGTACGAGCACCGTGACAAGTGGTGGGCACCCTTATTTACTGGGTAGCACGCAGGTATGGACCGCACCAGGTTCTTACTCATCCGTAACAACATAGTTGATCATTGGTGGGCGGAAGGTGCCTATACTCCCCAGGAGGTGGCGGACGAAGTAGAACACAGGTACCGGGAGATAGAGCAGAAGATCATTCTGCCCAAGGGCCGAGTATTTTGTATGATGATATTGCCCCTACAGAACCAGAGTTTTGGGTACTGCCAAGCAGGGCGGGCCATAAGAAATTGACGAAGTTGAGCAGAGCAGACAGAGCCATAGTGGCTAGGTACAGGCAGTCCCATGGGTACGAATACCCTTATGTGCCTGAACCCATTATGAGAGAAATTGAGGAGAACAGGGATAGTTAGCTCCGAGAAGCCATGCAAGAGTACTTAAGAACCAAGTTTGGTAAGGCGGGTTACCATAATGAGGACAAGATTAGTGAGGTGGTCCGCGTCTGGAGTATAGGATGGTGCATATACATGCACAGTGTGATCTATCGGCCAGAGTCTGGGTCGGCACAGTCGTTTTATGTGACCATAACTGATCATAATGGAAGAAAAGTGCGGAAGCCTGACCCAAAGCATTATTCCTAGTTGGTTCTCCCCATTGGGAGTACCCGGCTACTGTTACTGTTACGCCACCTGGTGGTTAGCTCAAGAGATAACCTGTCTTGCACTGTGTTTGTTTCCCCAGGTTTGTCTACGCAGGATGGTCCTGCTAAAAATAAGTCCAAGTGGGGACCATTGGATTCCACCAGAGGGAGAGTGTAGCCCCCTGTAAACAGAACAGGCTACTTATCTTTCTACTACCGGAGTAAGCCCTGGTAAGGGCAGGCGCCAGTAGTGACCATGGGTTTTCCCCCCTCACCAAGCCCCGCCTATGTGGTAGAGGCAGGCCCCTGAGCTCTGTGCAGGCTAGACAGAGGGGAGGTCCTGCTGACATCATAGGGGGCGGGGCTGAGTCTATTTAGTGGGCTGTCCTGTGTGTGTGTGCCAGTTGAGAGTTCTGAGAGAGTCTGTTGGAGGTTCAGTTCTGCATGGAGTTGAGTCTGGTCTGTCAGGCCTGTGAGAGTTTGAAGTCTCTGGAGAGCAGTGTGTCTGCTGAACCAGAGAAAGAAGAGATGACCCTGTGACAGCTGCGCGGGTAGCTGGTCAGTCTGGGAGCGTCAGAAGGGAGCTGAGGAGAGTGTGCGGTCTGATGTGCTGTAGGACCGAGAGGAACAGGACAGACCTATATAGAGGTGGACCAATGCTCTCACCCTGCTCAGGGGGTGAGGGGCAGGAGATCTAGCCTCACCCACAGGGCCTTCCCTGGTGGAGGTGGAGGCAGGGGTATTGAGGACCCATCCAGACCATCCTGTCTGGAGACATTACTGGAGGGAAGGAGAGGAGGAATACCAATATATCTGAACTGCTGCTACTGAGTGCTGCTGTTGTGATCAGAGACAATAAAGAGACATTGCGGTTTTACATCAGACTTTGTGTGTGTTCTGGAGCATTCACCCTGGGACCAGGGTAACTTCTCTATAAGGGTCCTACCCCACATTCTGGGAAGTTATAGAGGATGGACGCGCTGCACCGTTGCTAAAGAGAAGATGGAGGCATATACCCCAGAAGCCTGGTCCTGTATCCCCGACATCACCGCGGGAGACTCAGGCCCTCCTTTTACCGGCAGGTATGCACCACCTACATACATGTAGCCAGCCCTCACTACACCCTAGATATGGTATCTGTGTCGGGGGGGGGGGGGGGGACATGGGTTACACATGTATTTCACAATGATTGAAGTGAATGTGAGTGAAAAATTCCAATACAAACAAATAATAAAATGCAGCCTCAACCCTTGATGTGGATTGCTTCCTAAATCCAAAATATTTTAGGTGTCCAGGTGATTCAGGGAGCGCCAAATATAGGTAGAAAAAAGAACACAAGCAGATAAAGTTTTCAGTCTACGCTATTTTCCGTTTCTTCATTATATTCCACTAAGGTTCCTGCATATGCTGTCCCTATACTTGCTGATGCGTTTGGGTACTACAGAGCAAAGAAAACTTTACATACACGTTTATACTTTTACATTTGTGAGTACAAATTTCTTTTGGTTTATTTGAAAGGGATCTATTGAAGATCGCTGTTTTAAAGACTATATTGCACTATCTGCTTGTGTTCTTTTTTTCTATATATATTTGGCTCTCCCCGAATCACCTGGACACCAGATACCTACCGTTTTAAGTGCTGGTTTCTTCCCCCTTCCTGAGCAAACAAATAGGCCGCCAAAGAGCAGGCCAATTAGGTGACCTTGTGGCTTCCTATTGGATGGCTGTGGACCCCATATTTAAAAAACAAGGAAGTGCATGTGAGCATCTGATGAAAGGAGTATGATTTAATATAGGATTGCTAGTTTTTGTCACTAACATCTCAAAACATATGTGCTAAGATGAGGTGTCATCAAGAATATTGGATCCTCCAACTTTACGACACCACGAAAAAAGATCGGTCCTGTAAAATATGGCAGCACAAGTGGTTTATGAAAGCAGGGCATTTCTAATCCCATTTTACCGCAAAGGGATTACATGGCATTTTAACTGTTCTGTTTTTAAACGCCACAAGCAAATAATGCACATTATTTGAACGACTTCTTGCCATCCATTAATAGCCCAATTCAAATCACCACAATTATCATGTATATCACAAGTAGATTATAGATGAAAATACTTTTTTCAAAGAATAATCCAGAGAAGAGTAGAAAATACATTATGGAACTAGAGAGAGTGCAGAGAAGAGCAACCAAATTAATAAAGGTGCTGGATAATCTGATTTATGAGAAGAGGCTAGCGAAATTAGATTTGTTTACATTCGAAAAGAGGCGTCTAAGAGGGGATATGTTAACTATATACAAATATATTCAGGATCCATACAAGGAGCTTTCAAAAGAACTATTCATC
Organism: Ascaphus truei; assembly: GCF_040206685.1. Lineage (NCBI taxonomy): Eukaryota > Metazoa > Chordata > Amphibia > Anura > Ascaphidae > Ascaphus > Ascaphus truei. The sequence continues at coordinate 99,690,055 of NC_134488.1, forward strand.
CCAAGGGCAGTACAAACGACATAGGGTCATTTGAGGAAAGGAGATTTCACCAGCAACAAAAGAAAGGGTTCTTTACAGTAAGGGCAGTTAAAATGTGGAATTCATTACCCATGGAGACTGTGATGGCAGATACAATAGATTTGTTTAAAAAAAGGTTGGGCATCTTTGTAGAAAGGAAAGGTATACAGGGATATACCAAATAAGTAAACAAGGGAAGGATGTTGATCCAGGGAGTAATCTAATTGACAATTATTGGAGTCAGGAGGGAATTTATTTTTCCCCTTATGAGATATCAGTAGAGGATATATCACGGGGATTTTGTGCTTGCCTTCCCCTGGAACAATATACTGTAAGTACAAATATAGGATAAAGTATCTGTCGTCTAAATTTAGTATAGGTTTAACTTGATGTATTTTTTCAACCTCATCTGCTATGTAACTATGTAACTATTTAAGTGTTGCAGTCTTGGGAAACATAAGGAAGTAGTTCTTCACTGAAAAGGTAGTGGATGTAAGGAGCAATCTCCCAGGAGATGTGGTTGAAACCAGTGATGTACCAGGTACCTGGAAATTACCCAGTACCCGGCTTGCCTGGTGCATTTTCAGCTACCAGGAAATTACCCGGACCCGGCAGCAAGGGTCTGGGACCGGCACCGGGTCGGAACTGGCACCAAGTAATTTCAGGGCAGCTGAAAATAGTGCAACACTTACCTGCAGCCGGTGACAGAAGGTGAGGAAGACCAGTGAGGAAGACCGCGGCAACATTTGGGAGCAGCAGCAGACATCCTGGTGGTGGTGGCAGCAGCCAAAGTCCTTGTTAAGCCAGCGGGAACAGCAGGAACAGAGAAAACAGCTGATCCTTGTGGGAGCCGGGGAACCATGTAACCGGAGCAGGAGCGTTCCTATTGAACAGCCGGCTCCTCCCCAGCTGTCCAATAGGAACGCTCCTGCTCCGGTTACATGGTTCCCCGGCTCCCACAGGCACAGCTGTTTGCTCTATTCCTGCTACTGCCGCCGGCTATACAAGGACTTCGGCTGCTGCCACCGCCACCAAGACATCTGCTGCTGCTCCCAGATATTGCCGCGCCCCTCCTTACCCTGCAGGTAAGTGCCGTCAGGGTGAAACAAAGAAGCAAAGGCGCACTGCCAGGGAGTCAGGTGGTGTAAAAAATAGAATCCATTTATTTCAGAACATCTCTGATAACAAACATAACCCCAAGGGGGGGCAACAAACAACCACCTACGCGTTTCAGATGGGTAGGTCCTTTATCAAGGAGTGATAAAGGACCTACCCATCCGAAATGCGTAGGAGGTTGTTTGTTGCCCCCCCTGGGGATATATGTTTGTTATCAGAGATGTTCTGAAATAAATGGATTCTATTTTTTGCACCACCTGACTCCCTGGCAGTGCGCCTTTGCTTCTTTGTTCTACCTGTATTTGGATTTCCTCCATGGCTGGCACGCCACAGTGGACCCCTACAGACAGCAGAAGTGGGTAAGGATTATATTTCTTTATGTTTGACCATTATAGTTGAGTACTCTAACCTGGACTGCCTTAATTACTATGAGGACATTATTCTACATGCTGTTATGAGTGACTCACAGGCCAATTCATATTATACCCACACTGCTATATTGGGGTCCATGAAGATTGTTAACTGTTGATCTAGTTGTCATAAGATTGGAGCACCCCTTGACCCCCCCTTTTTCTCCTGGATACTCAAGTGCCGTCAGGGTAACCGGGTACCTGTCCAGGTAAAATTATTCATTTTGCCCGTGTACCGTTACCCGGTTTTAGGAAAATTATAGGACCCGGTACAACACTAGTTGAAACCTTAAAAAATGCTCCGAACAGAGACAATGATAGTCAAAGTATGGAAAAAAGCAAGGTATGGAATAGGAAATAAAGCTTTGGAGCAGTTTAGGAAAACAGGCAGATTGTGTTGGCAAAGCGGTCTTTATCTGCCATCAGTTTTTATGTTTCTCTGCCAAATGCCTTCATGATGTGGCATGCCTGTGCCAAAAAAAAAAAATACCCAAAAAGATATTGGTAATCAGCTTTTCAGTGCATCCAAAAGTATTTTGCATTCATGAGAACTTCAAGGATTACAGCGCGCTCAGGATGTATAAAGGGCAAAGTGTCTGATGATGAATATGGGGTAAGAATGGCAAGTGCTGAGAGGGCACATACCGTCCTAAGAGTGGTTAGCAAAGGTTTTGATTACTTGAATTACTGTTACTAAGGGAAAGTCAAAACAAACAGGTTTTGTGTGAGTGTTGACAGGCTTCAGCTGAATCATCTGACAAAACTGGATAATAAAACATGAAGCTAAAAGAACCACTGATATTTATACACTCTGTCTGTTTGGAGAGCTTTGAAAGGTTTTGTAATTGCCTGTTTCATCAAGCCTGTCTTTGGGAACTGGGCGCAAATGGGAAATGAGAGACAGTGAATCAAGAACAGAGGTTGTAACTTGCTAATGGATTTGGTGGCAGAGTTGGGAAGGTTAGTTGGTGATAACGGATGTTTCCAGATCTTATTTTAAGATATAAAAAAAAATAATCAAATGTGTTTAGCATTAATGAGAGTGTTATTAATATCATCAATGAGAATGTTTCACTTTTATGTACGCTCGGAAATTAATGTAAGTAGATGGACAAGGGCACAAGGATTTGAATGAAAAAATAATTGATTGCGCCATAAACAACAATGTTTCGGACTGCTGGCCTTTCTCAAGTAAATGCAAAATAGGCAATCTGCTGCACACCATAAACAAAGACAAGAAATACAGGTACCGGTGCTGCTGCAATCAGGGATGGCCTGTAAGTAATCCAAGGTACATGATATAGAAAAGCATCACAGGGCACTGCGGATTTTTAAAACTATTTATTATCCAAATATTGCTGCGACGTTTCAACCAGCATAGGTCTTTATCACGTGAAAAAAGTGGCACGGCACTACTCGTGATCATTAATCAGGCCCCAAATGTTGTAAAATGGGGTGCCACTTTTTCACGTGATAAAGACCTACTGTATGCAGGTCCAAACGCCGTAGCAATATTTGGCAAATAAATATTTTTTTTTAAATCTGCTGTGGCCTGTGATGCTTTTTTATATCACTTTCTCAAGTAAATGCGACTTTACCTAAGAAAGGCCAGCAGGCCGAAACGTTGATGTTTATGACACAATAAATTCTTTTTTTTCCCATTCAAATCCGTGTGCCCTTGTCTATGTACTTACATTGAATACTCTGGACGAAATACAGGTTTTCCCTAGGACTAAAGGAGCCCCCGTAAATGTATAATTTCTTGATTTGATATTTTGGTGTGCAACAAGAATTCACACATTTTGCGCTCTGAAATTAATACATTTTGTATTTTGATTAGGGTCTTTTTATTCAGGCCACAACTAGATTGATTTTTTTTTACCCGGCCAAAGCCTTATGGGATTGGAGGTGACATCACACAAGGAGCTCACAGTTAAGGATGTGCAAATGTTTAGAAATGTGTGAATGTCCTCAAAAATGCTTGTCAAATGTTCTGTACATTTCGTGACATTTTCTTCTACTGGAAGAATTCACGAAAATCTACGTTTTAGCTCAAATTAATTTTTCAATCAAAAGAGTTCCATTTAGTAAAGTAGCAAAGGGCCCGTAGACAGACACCTGTGAACGCACCTGAGATACATGATAAATAAGGTCATTTAAATATGCTAACACGATTGAAAAATGATTTAAATTAGCATATTTCCTAGGTACAGTATTTTAAGTATGTTGGGTATCTCTTTACATGGAGTATGGGTGACTCTCGCCCTTTAGCCCTGTCGACCTTTCCCCTCACCCCTGCCCCTACCCTTCACACTCCAAACGTCGTCGTATTGCAGGGTCTGGATGCAAACTGCTTGGTTAAAGTGTACGAGTTCAGGAAAAAAAGGGCTAAACATTTGCGAATTTAGGTTTTCACACATCTGTACTCACAGGGCAGCACTTAACCAGCTGACATGGGAGCAATCTGTTTTAAAATAACATTGAAAATGAATCATTAATACTTATGGTTGTTGGATTTTTACAAATCCAATATATAGCCCATCAAAACAGCAATCTACTGTATGCTGCTCACATGTTTAAATTGTTTTACACTTATCTGGAGCAGAGAGTTGAACTACAGTATTATACTCACAGCTCCAGGCAACCTTAGTTCCTGAGAAAATTGCATTTGCTGTAAATGTCCCACAAAATAATTATTGTCCAGGAGAAACAATATAGCCGCCAGGGTCAGCCTCATCCCAGTGACCTATAGGAAGCTGCAATGCGATAGGGAGATGATATTGAGGTTTATTATTGGGTGACTCCGTGCCCATATGTGGTTCTTCTTTTTTTTATTCAATTTATTGGCCCTTTTAAAGCAACACACATGTAGGATATTGGTAGATCTGCAGCTTTAAGAGCTACTTGAATGGAAACCAGTGGGCCCCTGGAACTGTATATATACTGTAGTTGAACTCGTTCAGGTCAATCAGGCTGCCATTGGTTTCAATTTAGTGGCAGGAGAGACAGCACCTTCAAAGCTTATTCTTGAAACTGCTGCCTCTCTCTTGGTACAGTATGTTTAACCATTGCTATAGAAATGTACAGGGGCTCAGGAAAGCAAGGTTAGCCACCTCCTGTCTTCTTGATTAAGGAACCTGGCAGCAATGCACAATGTCAAATATAGGGTAAGAGATGGTGAAGGAAACAAAAGAGGAATACAAACAGGTTATTAGATTAAACAAACTGGAAACAAATAACCTCTGGGGTGAGGGGAGAAACCAGATGCAGATGAACCGAGTAACAAATGAAGAATGAGATGTGCTAAAATGAAGATATTAATGTAAGTTTTTTTTTAAGTGTAATAAATTCCATATATAACTCACTACATCTTGAGGATATCTTATGTGAGACAAAAAATATTGGTCTGAAAACTGATGCAAATGTAGCCCCCTGTAAACAGCACAGGCTATACATATCTTTCTCCTACTGTGGTAAGTCCTGTTAAGGGCAGGCGCCAGTAGTAAGCATGGGTTTTCCCCCTTCACGCCCTGCCCTGAGTGATAGATGCAGGCCCCTGACTCTGCTGCAGGCAAGAGACAGAGGGGAGGTCCTGCTGACATCATGAGGGGTGGGGCTGACTCTATTTAGCAGCCAGCTCCTGTGAGTGACAGTTAGTTCTCATCCGAGTCTACTTCTAGGAAGTCTTTCCTGGGAGTTGGAGGAGAGAAGTAGGTCGGGCTCTCTCCTGGGAGCAGGAGAGATACCAAGAGAACTCTGGCCTATGATAGTTGGCAAGTGAGCCGAGCTCCGGAGGGACCAATGCCTCTCACCCTGATGAGGGGGTGATGGGGAGGATCTACCCCCGCCCAGAGGGGACCCTCTGAGGTGGGCACTGGGGTATTGAGGCCCCGCACAGACCATCCTGTGGAGTACCTCTTGGAGGAAAGGAGAGGAGAGGAGATAGGCTGTACACCTTGGGATCTTTGTGTGTGCTGCTGCTATTGCTGTTGTTGTTGCGGCTGTATGCTGCAAGGCTGCTGTGTGCGATCTAGAGACAATAAGGAGAGACATTCCTGATTTTACTAAAGACTGTTGTGTGATTCTGGAGCATCCACCCTGGGACCGGGGTCAATCTCTTCTGTACGGGTCCTACCCCATATCCCTGGGAAGGTATAGAGGATGGAGGCACTGCACCACCACTAAAAGAATGAGGCAACTACCCCAGAAGCCTGGTCCTGTCTCCCCAACAACATCGCGGGAAGCTCAGGCCCTCTTGTTCCAAGCAGGTATGCACCACTCAAGCACGTGTAACCAGCCCTCACACACCCTAGATATAGCATCTGTGTCCGGGAGGGGGGGGGGGGGGGAGAACATGGGTTACACAAATATTGCAGTTTATAGTGAATGTATACAGTATTAAATGCTAGTACCATTTATTGCAACTAAGGGGCCTATTCACAAAGCAGTGATAAAATTATTGCATTTTCGCTCGACTATGCATTTATTTATACGGCTGTAAGACATGAAGCCAAAAATGGTATTCACTAAGAAGTGAAGGCCATTTTTTAAGGACCAGTGCTATCGCGCTATAAATTCTACAGTGCGATAGCTGATAGAAAACAGTGCAGCCTGGAAGAGCTGCATGGAGACGCTGCGTCTCCATGCACGGCTCTTACAGGCAATCGTGCAATAAAAAAATTGATTTTGATAATAATGTGTGGGAGCAGGGGGTCTCCTGAGCTGAATTGCATTGATTTCAGCCTCAGGGACCCCCCCCCCCGGGACCCCCCCCCCCCAGTATGGGGTGCCGGTATCCACTGTGCTTTTAAATCTCCCACGTCACGTGATCGTGGGATTTAAATCCTGCACTGGGATTCCGGCACCCCGTAACGGGGCCTGTATCTCGGGAAGTAGGGGGTCCCCGAGGCTGAAATCAATGCAATTCACCTCAGAAGACCCCCGCTCCCACAAACTAGTATCAAAACCCAAATAAAAATGTTTTTCAATTCGTTACCGTAGCGCATATCCGCTATGGTAATGAAGCTGCTTTAATGTAATTTGTATTAATAGTGTGCTGGAGCAGGGGATCTCCTGAGATGAACCGCATTGATTTCACCCCTGCTTCCCAAGTTACAGGCCCTGGTATGGGGTGCCAGTATCGCCTCCATTATTTAAATACTCCTGTCACGTGATGTGGACGATTTAAAAACGGCGGCGATACCAGCACCCGATGCCCCATACGAAGGCCTGTAACTCGGGAAGCAGGGGGTCTCTGAGGCTGAAATCAAAGTGGTTCAGATCAGGAGACCCCCTGCTCCTGCACACTATTAGTAAAAATTACATTAAAGCAGCTTCATTACCTGAGCGGATAGCCGCTCAGGTAATGAAGAGGTAAGGCACAATAGTAGGTTTATTGGGGGTTGAAGGGGTGAAGGAAGGGGGCACTTTGCCCTTCACTAACCCCCAATAAACATTACAATATGTACTACCCACCAATACACAACGCACCAACCTCCTGTACCCCCACATAAAAGCATTTTTTATTTTTTCTGCACAGGGTCGATACCTGAGTCTGACAGGGGTCCTCGCGGGTGTCGGGGGCCCCATGTGTGTCCGGGGGGTACCGAGGTGTCCCCGTAAAGGTCCGGGGGTCCCACGTGGGTCCTCGGGTGGTCCCTGCTAGCTTGCGGTGCCAATCCTGTGCCGAATTTTTTTTGGCATTTATTGCCCATTAAACCACTTATCACTGTTTAGTGAATAGGCCCCTAAGTCTTCCTTGCCCCTAACTCCCTTTCTTGTAATACTTCATGCAGATATTAGCAGTTCAGTGACCAAATGACCCTGAGTTAACATACATATAAATCTAGCCCTGTGTCACCTGCACAGTTCACTTCAGTCTGGGTTTACTGACTAATCTACAACATGAAACATCTGTTAATCCAGCAGTTACATTAAACAGCAGTAGAGGAAAGAGAATGATTGGCATTGGATTCATTGAACAGATTAGAATGTAAATGTTATCAATGTATATTCATAGAATATGTACGTCAAATATTTTAAAACATTTTTTTTTATCTGAAACCTTCAAACAGAGTATTTGTCCGCATCTCCCGGGTCTGGGTGCCTGGTAGATCCTTTCTGGGTTTTTCCAATCCAAACCTTGTAGGCGATCCAAATAGAAACCGAAACAAAACCTAATTTTAACTTCCCGGTTGAATTTGATCAATTCTCGTGGTATTTCCTCTTACGTATATTAAGGAAAACAATGATGGAAAGCAGGGTTGAAGACCTGTCTGAGACATGTGATCAGGGCTGCAGACAGATTTCCCGGACGGTTCCACGCCAAGCTTCTGACGTCGGCGCGCTCCTCCCTCTCATGCCGGTGAGCTCCGGAAGCTGAGCACAACTTGCTTACGCGCGTGCTGATTTAGAAAGGCATGGAGCGCGCCAGAATCAGAAGCTCAGCGTGGGACAGACAGTGAGGGAAGGCCGCAGCTGGGGGAGAGCCAGGCCCGCCAGCAACGAGGGTCCCGGCCAGAGGTCAGGCCCAAATGCTTTGTCCTGTTGCTGGGCCCCCCTGCAGGTACCCGGGCCCAGGACACTTGCTCTCCCCCCTGTTTGGCGGCCCTGTATGTGAGTGTGCCCACAAGTGGTATTTTTGTTTGCTCCTACATGTACAAACACTCCTCACTTCACTTTCTGTCATTTATCTTCGACAGGGAAAGGATGAAGATGAGAGTGGGACTCCGCTTTAGGTCTGGCACTTACATTTATTTAAAAAAAAAAAAACAAGAGCTACAAGAACATGAAAGTGGCAACAGGAAACAAAGAGAGCCAGAAAGAAAGCAGAGGAGAGGACCGTGCAGAAGCAGAGAGACAGAAAGTGGAAGGGGCAGAGATACACAGATCGGATCAATCATACTGCAGAGCGATGTAAACTGAGAGACAAAGCTATTGAATTAAAATGATGTTAATAATAGTACTTGTCACATACAGGCATACCCCGCATTAACGTACGCAATGGGACCGGAGCATGTATGTAAAGCGAAAATGTACTTAAAGTGAAGCACTACCTTTTCCCACTTATCGATGCATGTACTGTACTGCAATAGTCATATATGTGCCTAACTGATGTAAATAACACATGTGTAACAGGCTCTATAGTCTCCCCGCTTGCGCACAGCTTCGGTACAGGTAGGGAGCCAGTATTGCTGTTCAGGACATGCTGACAGCGTGAACTGCCGTTTGCCTATTGAGATATGTACTTACTCGCGAGTGTACTTAAAGTGAGTGTCCTTAAACCGGGGTATGCCTGTATATAAAGGGCCATCTAACCTCTCTCTGCTTAGTTTATACTTTCTGCTAATATTCAGTGCCATTTTGATTTAACACTGTTAACACTCAGGTGTTGAGTGAAGTGGTTGGCATACAGATAGCCTAATATAATCTCTGCTACTATACTAGCTAATTATTTCCAGTTATTTTAACACCGTTCAATTACTCAGGTGTTGCGTAAAGTGGCTCGCATAGAGATAGCATAATATACTCTCTTAGTATACTAGCTAAAGATGTGAGAAACTGTTCCAAATGCATTCATGATATTTTTACTGTATTTTTCCCCAAATTTGATTTGCTAAGACCTCATTTCAGCTAAATATACAAGTCCATAATTTCCTATTGTTTTAACACTGTTACATTACACCTGTTTTGGGTTAAAGGAATTGGTAAACAGATAGCATAATTTACTCTCTGCTAGTATACCAGGACTAACACACCAGGGATCAATTCACCAGACAGAACAAGAGAGTTAATAAAAGTGACTTTATTGGAAAATAAGATCCGCAACTGTCAATACAGAAACACACACTCCCAACTGGGTAACTGGGGAATTTCCTGCAGTTCTAGGTGCAGGGACCTCTGTGAAGAGATTTTCCCTGTAATGTTCCCATGCACCTTCCCACAGGAATTGGATTGGACCTGCACCTTATGTCTGGAACCGGCACAGCAACCGCAATATCTTCAGGTTCAGTTCAGCAACCTCTTCACTCTCATCTTACTGGGGGTCCCCCTCTCCACCTTTAATACCCCGTATCATAACAAAGATAATTTAGGGGAGGGCCAAGGCCAGGTGCCTGGAATATTACTTAGCCCCTGATTGGTGGCTTTAACGGCAACATTAAAAAAAAGTGTAACATTAAAACAGTTACATGGAAAAGTCAACTTGCAACATTTCCAGCTGAACACAAAATTAACCCCTGGTCCCTGAATTGCTGGAACCAAGCTACATAATACATAGATATCTATAACATTATTGACAGGTAGGGGTAATGGTGGGCTTAACCTTTATTAAAAGCAGTCACATGCCCAGGACATACTTGAAAACGAGAGGTAACTCTCAATGTATTACTTTGTGGTAAAACATTTTATAAATAAATAAATCTACCCCTACCGTCACGATAATTTCCAGTTGTTTTAACACCATTACATTACACTAGTGTTGAGTAAAGTGTTTGGTGATAGCACCATCTACTCTCTGCTAGTATATGAGCCAATAAATTACTGTAGACTTAACACTGTTAAATTGCACTAGTGTTGGGTGAAGTAGTTGGCATACAGATGGCATCATGTACTCTCATCTAGTACACTAAGCAATTACTGTATTTCCATTTCTTTTAACACTGTTACATTACACTGGTGTTATATAGTTACATAGTAGATGAGGTTAAAAAAAGATATAGGTCCATCAATTTCAACATATGCTAAATTTAGACGACAGATACTTTATTCTATATTTGTACTAACAGTATATTGATCCAGAGGAAGGCAAACAAAAAAACTCCAGTGAAATATCATCTACTGATATCTCATATTGGGTAAAGTTGTTGGCATACAGACAGTACAAAACGAGAAAGAGGAAGGACACTACGAGTTTCTTCATGAAAAACGTAATCAAGTCTCCAAAAAAACAATAATTCAGCAATCGCAGTTGCCTTTTTCAAGCTTATAACATATTATTAAAAAAGTGTAGTACGATAGCCAAAACAGCATGTACAGTAACTCTCCACCAATACCTAATGACATGGGCAATACACAACACCAGTTGACCCCTAGTCCCTACCCCTAGTACAAAGTAGAAGTTTACAACTTGGCCACCTGTGAATGGGGCAAGCCAGGATCCTCTAAATGTGTAGTGAAAAACGTATAAGTGTAAGCAAAGCTTTCCTGGTAGTACATCTTCTGCAGCTTTGACCACATAGTAAGCTAAGCCTAAAAATGCTGTGACTACTGTAGTGACGGGAAAAAATGTAAATTTAAATACAGAAGCCACAGTGAGAAAGAAAATATAAATATAAACCATTAAGGTGTCCTCTACACAAAATTCGACCAAGCGCTGCACTTCCCAGACTCTTAAAGAAAAAGCTCAGGTGGCACTGACAAGCGTGGCACCGATGGTGAATCATTCTTGGAATTGTAACTTCAGAGGAAGAGGAGAAGCAGTATGTACTTGATTCTGTTGTTAGTATTAATAGTAGTGGTAGTAGGACTAAATCTGGACAAAGTCCAGCCATGACAAGGGAAGATTTTAACATTGCAGAGAAGTGTGATCCTGTGGAGATAGAACTCCCCCTCCCCCCCCCCCACAGTATTATTGAGCTATAGCAAGGGGATTGGGAAAGTACTGCCAAAGCAAGGTAGGCATCACCACTCAAGCTGCATGTTGTTTGTATGTCAGGCTCAAAAACGTAAAATATTTATTCTGCCGTCTGTAACGTATTCTACCCTGATCCAGACAACAAAAGTGTGTCTGTGTCTGTATGCAGCTTTTGAAAGTTAGCAGAGGTATAAAACTTGATCACCTTGGAACTTTCACAATGCTATGCCAAATGCAGAAATCCTCTTGATAGCTAGCTGGTCCAAAAAGTGCAGGGAAACGATAGAGCAGGTGGGATTTCGACTCACTTCTCACCATCTTCAGAATCTTCTATTGAAGCAAGAACTGTTGTCATAAGGCCAGAAAATATTCAGTATTTTAATAAACTGGCACAGAAACAGTTAACATCAGTTCAAGTTACAGCTTCAAAATACATGTATTGTTTTATGACATGTCAAGCCACTGACCCTGCCTGTTTTTCTCTATTTGTCTAGAAGTGAGGTTATCTGAGAACGACCTTCTCTGGACTGATGGGGTGATTAAAATATAGATCCACAACCAGGGCCGTCTTAACGTATGGGCATGCTGGGCAATTGCCCGGGGGCCCCACAGCAGAGGGGGCCACACGAGCCCGGCCCATGCATGCCCACCAATGCTCTCCCCCCGCCCGGCACCACGGCTCCGCTCGCTCTCCCCCCGCCCGGCACCATGGCTCCGCTCTCTCTCCCCTGCCCGTATGTGGAACCCCGGCTCTGCTCGCTCTCCGCCCACCCGGCACCCCGGCTCCGCTCGCTCTCCACCCGCCCGGCACCCCGGCTCCGCTCGCTGTCCCCCCGCCCGGCACCCCGGCTCGCCTCCCAACTGCTCGCAGCCAAGCAGTGCAGCACTTCCGGTGCCTGCTGCAGCTAGGGAGCACGTGGGAGGCTGGGAGCGACAGTGTAGGCAGGGCCCCGTGCACTGCTTTGCCCGGGGGCCCCTAATGTTATTAAGATGGCCCTATCCACAACTCTTTCTCACAGTAAAAATAAGCAACAACCCTTTCAATCTATCTTAAAATACATTCCTTTGTGTTCAGGACAGCGCTGGAGGGTGTGGCCAAGAAGACAGTTCAGGTGTGTGTAAATTTACTAACTATAAATGATGCAAAGAGGAATGTCTCTAAGTGCACGGATCCATATATGTTTGCCCAGGGCACAAGAAGGAAAAGGAGAAAAGAACAAACAAATGTGTAGTATTATATAGCAATAATGACTATAACGGACAGTTGTGAGACTTTTACTCATAATAGACTTCTGAATAAACCATCTGGTATATAATGTAAATCACTGTGTCTCTTTTCTGCTCCCAAATATTATATTCAACTGTTATAATGTTTAGGAAGAGTTGAAGCTTCGTATAAAGACGGGGGTGTTGACTCAATATATTTAATAAAATAATTAAATGGCTTAAATTAAAATCAATTCATATAGGCAAACACATTACACTAATGATGCTTAATTCCAAGGATATGAGAAGGAAAGTTAATAACCACAGTCACACTCTCTCAGGTATTTTGGGAGTAAATAAGTACTCTCCAGGAGAAATTCAGTACTGTTAGCTTCAGTCCTCTCCCTTAATCCGACTGTTATAAAGCATATCCGAGGAGGCACAATTTGTTAAAGGGATATGCAAATATGAATTCCCTCTAACCCCCCCCCGCCCCCCGTGCCATCCTCCACATTCTGGCCAAGGTCCTCTTGCAGTGCTGCGTGTAATCCACTCCTTGCAGAATGCAGAATAGCAGGGAGCTGTCCACTTCCATCGCAGCTGTGTCAGAAAGCCCGCGTCACGGGCTCCAATGTTGCAGACAACTGATCATTCACCAGTTTTCTTACTAAATATAAAGACATTATTGATCTGACGATTCACGAGAATTACAAATATTTTTGTAATATTTGCAATCGGACGCATTAAATTATGCGAAATGATCCATGATTGTGAGGGTGCAAAGAACAGATATCTATTTGTCTCTAAAACTTGGCATTGTTCACATTAAGTTTGATATCCACACATATTTTAATGGCACCAATGCAACAGTTAAAGTGATATTCTTCCAGATATGATTAGAAGTGTTGTTAGGAGGTATTTCCTATTTTCAGGCACCTTTTCATTCAAAAGGAAAGCATTTTTCTCTTGTCAAGCCATAAAGGTGTCACTGCAGATTGATGAAGCGATGGGAGGTTAAGGACATGCCGAGAAGGTGGGGTTATCCAGTTTCCAATGCAGGAAGTTTTGGATAAAAAACATGCATTTCTAATATGAATTTAGAATTTAACAAGAGCTGTGTTCTGATGTCAGACACGTGAATTTTCATCTTTCATGCTCCAATTACCCCTTTGGAATGAATCAGATACAGCTCAACCCCGTTATAACGCGATCCGTTACAACGCGAATCCGCTTATAACGCGATGCCAGCGTGGCTCCCAATTTTCGTATTTATGAAGACTTTACAACACGATTATTGGTATCTTAAATACTTTATTGTACAATGCATACAATTGTACATTATTTCTAATGCGATCCGCTTATAACGCGATGTGATTCTTTGGACCCCAAGCACAGCGTTATAAGGGGGTCGTGCTGTATTATTATGTGGTAATGTACAGGAATCATGCTTTTACCCTTTTATTTGATGAGCTGCCTGGATATATTGTACTGTATGTTTCTTGTAATATTATTTTTCTGTACCTCAGCACTGTATTATTTTTGTATATTAAATCTAAAATGTTATAAGTATTGTCTTTGAGCCCTAATTTAATGGCACGTCTTGAAGAGATTGATTATGTTTTGGACACATTTTGCTACAATAGATTTGTATGTGTTGATTACATATTTTTCTTAGTAAACGGGGCCCAAAGACCTGCGGGAAAAACTAAACACTAAAAAGTGACTGACCTTTGTGAGTCTTACGAGAGAACACAGCTAAGTGCTCAAAGACATTGCTCAGTGCCTCTTTATAAAATATACAAGCAGACAGGTTTGTGTCCTTCCCTTCTCTTGTTTTTTTGTTCTCGATCTTTTTATTTTTACTCAAGTATACTGAATATGACTATTTATCCACACGTCTGTCAAGAGAAACTGAGAGCTCAATGTGAGGAAAGAAATATTCCTAATTTGGTAAAAAATACAGAGGAGCTGGGGCAAGGCCTGTAAGATTTTAAGGTGTATTTGTGATGGATTGAGGGGAGATATTACTCATTTTGGAGACCGTGCGTGGAGATAAATGTCAGCTTGATAGATAGTTGTTTGTATTAACCCTTGACACATATACAAGATATGTGGTCACAGTTGTGCCATTTGTGACAAATTGATATTTAAGATTAGTGGTTCCCAAGCTTTTTTACACTGTGCGCCCCCTGCTAGAAAATATTTTTTTCTATGAACCCCTAATTAATAACTCTCTGCCTGCTTATCATACTATTGCTAACAAAACTATTTGACCGATCCCAGGCACTAAAGTATCCTGTGCTTGCGGGTGGAACACATAAGGCCCCAAACTGCACTTGTGTGCACAGAAAGCATGGGTGGTATAGCTATTAGTCACTACAGGTGCTTCCAAAGTCATGCCCCACAATACCTTGCCGCTGTGGATGCAAAGTATTGTGGGGAGCGACTTTGGAAGCTCCTGCTGTAATTGACAGCTATACCATACACATTAAGATTTGGTTTGGGGCCTAACTAAGCACCAGTCCCCTCATGGGTGCAGGAACCCAATGCACTGCCAAGGATTCACCATTATATTATTTTGTTTTGGCGAACCCCTTGGAGACACCTCACCAGAAGCGTAGCTATAGCCCAGGCAAAGCCCGGGGGCCCGCACTCTTGGGGGGCCTGCTCAGGGCCACCGATGGGTGGGAAAGCTGGGACATTTGGCCCAGCCGTCTAGCCGAGAGTGGGAGCAGGCAACAGAGGCTGGGGGTGGAACTGAGGCAGAGAGCTGCAGTACTCTGCCCACTCCTGCTCACCATAACATCAGGGCGAGGAGTTAGCCTTAGGCTACGCTTATAGCGACGGTCAGGCGAGCGTCACTGGAAAATCAAATAGAGATGACTTCCAGCGATCGCAACCACCAATCGCGTTGTTGCGTCACGCTTACTATAAGCGCACGTGGTGACGGCAATGTATGTTTTGCCGCGACGTCATGTCGCTGTCGCCGGCACTATAAGCGCAGCCTTAGTGTCTGTCAGTGTTCTGTGTGTGCCTCGCTGTTTGTCAGTGTGCTGTATGTGCATCAGTGTCTCAGGGTGCCTTAGTGTCTGTCAGTGTGCTGTGTGTGCCTCAGAGTCTGTCAGTGTGATGTGTGTGCCCCAGTGTCTGTCAGTGTTCTGTATATGCCTCAATGTCTGTCAGTGTGCTGTGCGTGCCTCAGTGTCTGTCAGTGTGCTGTGTGTGCCTCAGTGTCTGTCAGTGTGCTGTGTGTGCCTCAGTGTCTGTCAATGTGCTGTGTGTGCCTCAGTGTCTGTCAATGTACGGTATGCGCCTCAGTGTCTGTCAATGTGCTGTATGTGCCTCAGTGTCTGTCAGTGTGCTGTGTGTTCCTCAGTTTCTGTCAGTGTGCTTTGTGTGCCTCAGTGTCTGTCAGTGTGCTGTGTGTGCCTCAGTGTCTGTCAATGTGCTGTATGTGACTCAGTGTCTGTCACTGTGCTGTGTGTGCCTTAGTGTCTGTCAGTGTGCTGTGTGTGCCTCAGTGTCTGTCAGTGTGCTGTGTGTGCCTCAGTGTCTGTCAGTGTGCTGTGTGTGCCTCAGTGTCTGTCAGTGTGCTGTGTGTGCCTCAGTGTCTGTCAGTGAGCTGTGTGTTCCTCAGTGTCTGTCAATGTGCTGTATGTGCCTCAGTGTCTGTCAATGTGCTGTATGTGACTCAGTGTCTGTCACTGTGCTGTGTGTGCCTTAGTGTCTGTCAGTGTGCTGTGTGTGCCTCAGTGTCTGTCAGTGTGCTGTGTGTGCCTCAGTGTCTGTCAGTGTGCTGTGTGTGCCTCAGTGTCTGTCAGTGTGCTGTGTGTGCTTTAGTGTCTGTCAGTGAGCTGTGTGTTCCTCAGTGTCTGTCAATGTGCTGTATGTGCCTCAATGTCTGTCAGAGTGCTGTGTGTGCCTCAGTGTCTGTCAGTGTGCCTCAGTGTCTGTCAGTGTGCTGTGTGTGCCTCAGTGTCTGTCAGTGTGCTGTGTGTGCCTCAGTGTGTGTCTGTGTGCTGTGTGTGCCTCAATGTCTGTCAGTGTTCTGTGTGTGCCTCAGTGTCTGTCAGTGTGCTGTGTGTGCCTCAGTGTCTGTCAGTGTGCTGTGTGTGCCTCAGTGTGTGTCAGTGTGCTGTGTGTGCCTCAATGTCTGTCAGTGTTCTGTGTGGGCCTCAGTGTCTGTGAGTGTGCTGTGTGTGCCTCAGTGTCTGTCAATGTGCTGTGTGTGCCTCAGTGTCTGTCAGTGTGCAGTGTGTGTCTCAGTGTCTGTCAGTGTACTGTGTGTGCCTCAGTGTCTGTCAGTGTGCTGAGGGGGCACAGTTGGTGAAACTTGCCCTGGGTGCAAAAACACAGTTACTCCCCTGCGTTTATGCATATTTACATTATCAGACGCTTCAACAGCCACTCGATCAGACCTCTACTTCTCAGACGCCCCGTCAGATGCCCCCTCCATTCCCTCCCCTGCTTTGTGTGTGTGTGTGTGTCTGCCTGTGTGTGTGTGTGTGTGTGTGCCTGCCTCTGTGTGTGTGTGCCTGCCAGTGTGTGTGCCTGCCTGCCTCTGTGTGTGTGTGCCTGCCTCTGTGTGTGTGTGCCTGCCTCTGTGTGTGTGTGTGCCTGCCTCTGTGTGTGTGTGCCTGCCTCTGGGTGCCTCTGTCTCCCAAGCGCTGAGTTCAGTCGCCATTGCGCATGTGCGGCACTCCGGCCGCCACTGCATATGTGTGGCGAGACTCGGCAGTGTTTTTAACCTCCCCGTGGCCTGAAATGGTGGTTTTGAGCGCATGCGCGAGCGCAACAGGCACGCGCCCATTAGGAGCGTGACATCACCCGCGTTACAGATTTTCGTTACAAGGTAAGGATTTTTTCCCATGAAACCCTGTAGGCACCAGCAAAGAAGTTTCATTTAAAAAATCTGAACACTATGTTTCAACTATAATGCTTAATCCACAATTTAAACACAGACTGCTCTCCTCTCTTGGAGAAGGCGCAGATATCAATGCCTATAAAGAACGACTTATCAGTCTAGTGTATGACGAAATGCAAGACTTGTTGAAAAAACCTGCGGAGGCTGTACCACCCAACCCTTCTGCTTCTCTAGTTGCTAGTTCTACCACTGTTTCAACACAATTGTATAGTGCCAGTCAGCAACAAGCTAAATAAGCTCCTCACCCTCAGCACGAGCATCATTTATCATCTGAGATCTGACTCCAGAAGACTGTTCATGGTCCCAAGGTTTAACAAAGTATCTGACCACTCCTCCTTCTCTTTCCCTGCACCCCAAAACTGGAACAATCTACCGGAGATTCTCACAGCCGTCACCAGTCTAAGTTCTTTCAAAACTAAAGCTGTCTCACATTTTAATCTGGTCTGTAACTGTTACATACGCCTATAATATATATTATCTCTAACTGTGCATGCCATGTCTTGTATATAATATATAATAACCCTATTCACTTAATGTAACTATGTTTTTGTAACCATGTATTTGTCATCATAACGTGAGGTAACTCGCAATGCATTACGTCCTGGTAAAACATTTTAATAAATAAATAAACAACAAACTCTGAGGAAATAGCAGACTATAGTACTGGTAGTGCTTCTGAGGCCTACTAAGCTGTCAGTATGATGGAGAACTATTTTAAAGATAAAAGAAGTCTTAATATCAGGGGCAATCCTTATGCACACCGTCTTTAAAAAAAAAGGAACAGTGGAATCCTCTTTTCAGAGTCACTGTGCGCCATTTAAGCTGTTCACCTTCCAGTGTCTACTCTGAAAAATATATTTAGCACTGCGGGCAGCATTGTTTGTGTCCCAAAAATGTGGACAAGTTATTATTCCTTAAAATGAACCATAGACTCTTTGATTAAGGTAGAACAAAAAATAAACAATTTCAAGAGGATTTAAATTCCAATGAGATGAGTCTATCATTTTAAGTGACAATGATTATGAGATGGATGATCAGGAAGATGACCATGATGATATGTACTAAAAGGAGTAGGCCCATCTTGTTGCTGACTGGCAACAATGGAGTTAAGCACATTTTCGTTTTAACTTTCTTAGTCACAAAGTTTTCCACTTTTCTTAATTGTTTATTTTTTTTTAAGCACAGTTTATGCCACCTTTCAAGCTACAGTATTATGATCTAGAGTACTACCTGTAAAATGAGAAGGTAGTATGGCCGTTGACAAGTAGGGGAGGGCTGGGACTAGTGTCCTGGGTCTGGAGGCTGTGGTGGGCCTGGCCGCCGCTGCAAGTATGCCGGGCCTCTGAATGCTGCAGCCTCCTCTTCCCATGTCATCCTCTCTCTCTCGCCGGTGCACGCCGGAAGCTGGGCCTGACTTCCGAGTGCACCCAGCTTACGGCATGCACCAGTGGGAGGGAGAGGCCCAGCGTGGGAAAAGGAGAAAGCAGCTGGGGAAAGCCGGAACCAGGGGCACAGTGGTGGCAATCAGAAGCCTGGATTCTGGTTACCACCGCCGGTCCCTTGTTCTCCCCAGCTGCTGCCTGCTTCTTCCCACGCTGGGTTTCTCTCTCCAACCGGTGCGTGCCAGAAGTCAGGCTCAACAGCAGGAGAGAGGCAGGCCCAGTGTGGGAAGAGGCAGGCAGCAGCTGAAGAGAGCTGGGGCCTGGCGAGGCCGGCGGCAACCAAAAGGTATATGGTAATTGCATTTGCGGGAGGGGTGGGTAATTGTATTTGTGGGGGTGCGTGGGGTGGTTATTGTAACTGTAGGGGGAAAGTGTATTTGTGGGGGTGGTGGTAAAACTATTTGTGGGGGCTAGTGGTAATTGTATCGGGGGTAATGGTGTTTGTATCTGGGGGAGGTGGTGGTGTTTGTATCTGATGTGGGGGTAGTGGTGTTTCTATCTGGGGTGTTAGTTGTGTTTGTATCTGGGGGTGTAGTGGTGTTTGAATCTGGGGGTAGTGGTGTTTGAATATGGGGGGTGTTTGTATCTGGGGGGTATGTAGTATATATGGAAGAAAGAAACCTCCCGCCTGCCTGATGAAGTGTGGTTATCTGGGCACACTATGGTATTGCAAGCATAACGAAAAAGAGAGGGTGTAGTATTTCTGTATCTGGGGAGGTGTAGTGGTGTCTGCATTGGTAGGAGTTGTGTGGCCAGTGTGGGGGGGGGGGGTAGTATGGGTATTGGGGGGAATTGTATGTGTGGCCAGTGGAGGAGGGGGAAATGAGTGTGAGGAGGGGAGCTTGAGTGAGGGAGTAATTGAGTGATAGAAGAGGGGGTGTAAGAGAGGGAGGGGGAGAGTAATTGAAGGAGTGGGAAGAGTGGGAAACAGGGGGGAGAGACATACAGGTGTGAAAGGGGAGGGCTCGCAAGGCCACTGACACGGGTGGGCACCCAAACACAGGGGAGGACGGGGGGAGGAGGGGGGGAGGGCGAAGCTCTAGTCCTGGGCCCCAGGAAATCTTTCCACAGCCCTGGGTAGAACGAGCCTAGTATAGAATATTCCCCAAAAGAGTTCACTATGGGACCACACCATTTAGATTAAAACCACTTCTATTCTTGTTTTCTATATATGTGGTAACAAGCCAGGTCGGTACACAAACAAGGTTCAGCAAGGCAAGACTGTGGAGGCAGAGATGAGGAGAACAGCAATGTTACAATAACTATGCTCAGCCGATGTGCTAGTGGCACAGCAGAGCATATAAGGAAGTGAGGAACCAATGGGAGGAGAGGCGGAACGGAGGTGCGTCCTCAGCGGGAGCAGGTATAGGCAGAGGTGCAGGAGACAGGTGTAGGCTATGTAAGAGATTAGCACTGTTGACGCGGAGCATATGTGCGTTGCGCACGCATCACGTGCACGCGCTATGCGCCGCTGGTGCGGGACCCTCCGCCAGTGTCGTCATACGAGATCCGGGTGCGCGCCTGCGCATAGCGCCTGCGCATAGCGCTGCAGGGAGGAAGCGCGGGTCCTGAGGACGTGCCATTGGGAGCAGGGAGCGCGGAGAACGGAGAAGGTAAACATATGTATGTAAGGATACTTATCCTCCATCCAGGATCAGAACAAAACTGCCAGGTAAGTGCAAAAAAAAAAAAGAAAAGAAAGAAAGATAAACTTCTGTACTGGTAAACAAGTATCAATTCTCAGAATTCCTAATTTAGTTCACAGTGCTGCACCCACCCAACTTTCTTTTTTTAGGAGTTAGGGATCATGTTTAATTGCGGACTATGTCAATTAGCCTATAGAGTTGTGAGCGGTATTTTCTTTTCTGTGGATACTATTAGAGTACTACATGTGTACTAATCTTTGGGGTGACTTAGGGTCTCCATTTTCTCTATCTTTCAAGCTACACTTGTACAAACAAGAGACAGAAGTAAGACTACTTCATTACTAACAATTTAGGGGGTGACTATTTATTTATTTATAAAATATTTTACCAGTAAGTAATACATTGAAAGTTATCTCTCGTTTTCAAGTATGTCCTGGGTATAGAGTTATGATGACAAATACATGGTTACAAATACAGTTACATAAATTGACTCCCTGGTATCACATAGATAGCAGCCCCAGTGGCTGCTGGGTCTTGTAGTACCTTCGGAACCCTTTGTCTATTGGCTCCGCTTGCGCTAGCTCTCCTGCGCATGCACAAACTTGTAATGGCCGCCGCAACTGTTCTGACCCTCAACTGCTCCAGCGCTACTTGTAATGGCCGCAGCTTACTCTGCTGCGCATGTGCGAGCTCAGGAAGGCCCTGCTCTATGGCACGCCTCATCTGCGCATGCGCGAGCATAGAAATAACTCTGGGGACCGGAGGGGACCTGGCAATATCTGCTTTACCAATTACATTTTGCCATAGTGTAACCCATGTTCCCCCCCCGCTTGCAGATTGGACCTCTAGGGTGTAGTGTGGGCTGGTTACATGTAAGTGGGTGGTGCGTACCTGTGAGGAACAGGAGGGCCTGAATCTCCCGCGGTGGTATTGGGGATAACAGGGACAGGCTTCTGGGGTATATGCCTTCATCTTCTTAGCAACGGTGCAGCGCCTCCATCTCTATAAGCCCCAGGGATATGGGGTGGAACCCTTACAGAGAATTCCCACTCAGGGAAGAGAGATTCCAATTTCACACAGTCTTTGTTAAAAGCAGCAATGTCTCTTTATTCCTTTGGTAACAGCACACAGCAGATCAGACACCACAGTTCATACACAGCAGTGCTTCCAAATGTATACAGGGTCTTTTCCTCCACTCCTTCCTCCAAGCTGTACCCCTGCAGGGTGGGCTGTCTGGAGCTTCAATACTCCACACCTTCCACCCCAAGGTATAGGCCCTCAGGGTGAGACTAACTCTCCCCTCACCCTCTGCAGGGTGAGGGGCATTGGTCCACTGCACTATTGTGCTATCAGCTCTACTCAAGGTGGCTGAGTCTCTCTTCTCCTCTCACTGGCATGCTCCCAGCTCAGACTCTGCTTAGGCACTTGCTAACTTCTCTCCAACTCTCTGTGCTCCCAGGACAGACAGAACTAACTTGTCACTTACAGGAACAGCCCACTAAATAGAGACAGCCCTGCCCATCATGATGTCAGCCGGCCCCTCCCCTGTGTCTCTGGCCAGCAAGGTGCCTTCCTCCACCAATCACGGCAGGGCTCGAAGCTGGGGAAACCCATGATAACTACTGGCGGCCTGCCCTTAGCAGGACTTACACCAGTAGGAGAAAGATATATCGCCCCCATTTCTTACCGGGTCTACAATAGTAAAAATCCCAAACCAAACCAATCAAGTTTTTGCAAAACCAAATCCACACCCAAAACACACATTTTATTTTACAACCAAACCCTTGTCCAAAACCAAAACACATCAGTGAAAGTGCCCACCGTTAATATATTCCATCAGCCCCACGTCTGCTCATATGTATGTTTATATGTCTGTTTATAGGCACATACATACACACACTCATATTTATATCTCATAATAGTAACCTAAAACATATCATTTATTTCAACATGCTAGCCAGCCCTTTCTCTTTAAAACTCTTCCCCAAATACATTTAGAGGGATTTTGTTAAGTGACATGTGATTTCTGATTTATCCCTTTAGTAGTAGATAATCCCATGAGCATCGAATGATGGTATGACAAATTCTATCATCAGAACTATTTTATATGATACATCTTGGTTTCAATGGAGGGCATTAAGTATGGGTGTGTATTATAAGTCTGCAAGGAGAGCAATTATTAAAGGCAACATGATCAAAGATCAAGTTGTCTCGTGCAACAGAAATCTGATATACCTCAAACAATTTGGTTTTAAGCTTTCTAAACAATATTAAGCCCTGCTATAATGTATAGGATTACAGTTATACAACGGATACTGCAGGTGGAAATATTGCAATGATCCAATAAGAAAAGAAGAGCTGATTATTTGTTGCCTCATTTGACTAGCGGAGTGTGAACTATTGATTTTGGATAGGTACTGATTCTGCTTCCAGAGCATTTGGGAGTGTTGCCTATCAAACTTCTCAATGGTACCATGTGATTCCACAAGCAGTGCTCACAGCTGTACCTATGATACCCCAGCTGCCCCTTCTTAATCGGCCTAGGCTGCCGATACCAGACAGCCTGCCACTTTAAATAAGAAAGTTTTACACTGTTGTTCGTGGCAAATAGGTCATCGTTTTTATTACAAATCAAAACACACACAAACTGCCGGCCAGCCATATACAATATGGGAAACCCGAAATTCACTTGGGGTGGAGTTCTAGCCAGGTAGCCTTCTAGCTAAGGCTCTCCACCTCATCCCTGAATGAGGTGCTGGACCAAGGGAGTAGCGCGCCCCTGGCAAGTCGCCCCTCTTCCTTAATGCCGAGGCGGCATGTGGCGACGGGTTGCCATGACAACGTGACACCACGCGGTGTCCCGTTGTCATGGAAACGCATTGCCACGTGACATCGGGATGCTGAAAGAGGAGATGGTAAAAGGAAAATGCACGTGCTCTCTCCGACCCTGGCGCCATCTTTAAATGTTTGAGTCCTGCGCAGCCTCATCAATGTCGAGGGACATTTATGGATGGCGCATCGGAGCGGCAGGTGTGGAACTCAAAATGGCAGTGGCGGTGCTAGCAGCAGCAGCAGCAGCAAGGGGCATTTATGGAGCTGATCTGCACAGGACTCGGACATTTAAGGATGGTATCGGGGTCGGAGCGCACGGCGCCCCTTTTCATTTCGCACCTCGGGCGTGAACCCGGCAGCCCGCCCTTTAATCCGGCACTGCCTGAATGCATTAAATTTTGATTAAAATATGGCTGCTATGGCCCAACCATAGAGAGGGCGCCCAGCATCCCCCATGCCGCCGGCACCTACAGTCTACCCATTGCTTATCGCGGCTAGGCTGATCCCACCATAAAGCCGGCGCCTCCACGCCTAATCAAAAATGTACATTTTCTTTAACCCCTCTAGTGCTGCGGAAAATAATTGTCTTTCTTTCTTCTTTCCACAGATCATGATATATTTCACCCTAGAGTTTTCAACGAACTAAAAGTGGTTGTGAGAAACCATTGTATTTAACTTTTTTAATGTTTGCCGCAATGCCCGTAAAGTAACAGATGTTAGCAAACCCCAACCAAAGCCTTGCTTCAAATGTTTTTTGTGTACTGTATATCCAAATACTGCCATCCTAACGCAGCATCCTTATGAAATTGTGGTCTAGTGCTGATTCTCCAAGTCTCAATCTTCCATAAAAGAGCAGAACTTAATACCAAGAAAAACAAAATTCTGAACAATAAGTTAAACAGCCTAAACTCTCACTTGACAAAAACTTGCCAAGCATTCAAAGCAAACAATACAGCAGAAAATAACAAAAAACTCTACTTAGACATGAAAGAGATATATGATAGCCTGCTTACTGAAAGAGCACAAACACAAATGCTATTCCAGAAGAATAAATATTTTAGATGAGGCAATAAACCTGGAAGACTTACTGTATGGCAAATTTAACAAAATATGTTAAAATAGCCAATGAAATAGTATCTATCTGTACTGCAGAAGGAAACAGAACTATACAAGCAAAACAAATTTGCGAGACATTTCTAAAATATTACAAAGATTTATATACAACAATTCCAGAATGTACAGAAGAGGCCAACCTCCCCCAATGCTCCCCAGCTAACAAAGATGTAACGGTTGTGCTCGCCACAAACCGGGACCGGACCGCAGGGCTGAGGTGGGGATGTGAAAACACCGACCTTAGACCACGAAGCTGGGTCCGGAGTGTGTATTCCGTGGTCAGAGGTAGCCGGGACAGAATTGGAGAAGGCAGGGTTAACGTTATCCAGGCTGGGGTCAAGGCAGGTGGCACAGGATCAATGGTCGAAGGTACAAGCTAGGGTCGGCAACGGGAAGGCAGGTGCGTGGCGCTTCAGCATAGCAGCTTCAGCGTCGGAATGATCTCTGTAAGGAGGATAGGAGCAGGACATCACAAAGGCCTCTGCAAGGAGGATAAGCAGCCAGGTCACAGGAACTATGAAGCTTAGCACTGGGGATCCAGCGCTTCAGCACAGGAACAGATTTGCCCAAGGTAGGCCAGGCAGAGGTGCTTGTAGCAAGCACAGTTACATCCAAGAGAACATGGTTTATGCTTAGCCACTTCCTGGGGGGAAGG
Source organism: Ascaphus truei (assembly GCF_040206685.1). Classification (NCBI taxonomy): domain Eukaryota; kingdom Metazoa; phylum Chordata; class Amphibia; order Anura; family Ascaphidae; genus Ascaphus; species Ascaphus truei. Next base: position 99,715,051 of record NC_134488.1, read on the forward strand.
GCTGACCCTAAATAGCATGGGCAGCCAATAGGGACAGAGCGGCATAGCAAGCAGTATGAAGCAGACTGCAGTGAGAGTCCAGAACAGATGATTCTTAATTGCAGGAGCAGGGAGGGTTTGTCTGAAAACTCCACAGCTCTGCAAGGATGAGTTCACGCCAAAACCCAAGGGTGGATTCCTCACAAAATAATCCTTAAACAAACACATAACAAGCGTAGAAGTACAAAACACCATCATAACACTCAAAAATAGAAAATTACCAGGACTGGACGGACTGGGTGCAGAATATTATAAGATACCTAACCCAGAAATAACAATATCGCTAACGAACCTCTTCAACCATATTATAGAGACACATGAAATGCACAAGATTTTAACAGAGCAAAAATAATTATCCTTCCAAATCTTGGAAGAGACCAAGAACAACCATCGTCCTACAGGCCCATCTCTTTATTAAACCAAGATTTTAAAATTCTGCCAAAAATATATGTAATAGACTTAAAAATATTCTTCCAGACCTAATAGTACCAGAGCAAACGGGTTTTATCACTGGACGACAATCAATTTCAAGTATACGATCAGCAATTGCTACATTTAAAACTGCAAAGCAAAACAAAGGGAAATATATCATAGTAAATTTAGACGCCGAAAAGTCCTTTGATAAGGTAACATGGCCACACATAATTAGATTACAACAGGCACAAAATTTTGCTGTACACTTCATAGCTTTAATAAAAAGAATTTATAACAAATCTATGTCCTTTAAAATGGCTAATGCGCTGAACTAGGAATATTTTACATTACAAACGAGGTACCAGACAAGGATGTCCATTATCCCCATTATTATTTGATTTTGCACTAGAGCCCTTACTGAGGCATCTTAAACAAATTGACAAATTTGAAGGTATACACATAGGAAACCAAAAACTTAAAATATCGGCCTTTGTAGATGAGATGCTGCTCTTTATTTCAAATCCAATAGAAGCTATACCAGCCATAATATAAAAACAAAAATACAGATGTTTAGTAGAGTATCAGGACTAACAATAAATTATGAAAAATCAGAGGCACTAGCACTCACAGATAAGAAAGAAAGAGGGTGGAAGGGACCTTTCCCTTTCAAATGGGCCCAAAGGCATATAAAATTCTTGGGTATGCTCCTTCCCAGCAATATATAAAAAATGTATGCACTAAATATTAAACCATTAATGGAAACAATAATACAGTAGATGGCACAATCTAAATATTTAATTCCTGAGCAGATGCCATCTAGTAAAGATGACTATCTTCCCCCAAATTCTTTATGTCTTGCAAATGTTGCCAATATTAATGAAAGACAAAGATGTTAAAAAATTAAATAAAGCTTTCCAAATCTTCATATGGAGAAACAAGAAACCCAGAATAAGTATGGCAAACTTGCAACAACAAAAAGGGAATGGGGGGATCAACCTCCTCACACTCAAATTATACAATATAGCGGTGCTCCTAAGATACGTAGGTGATTGGATCAACCACACAAACCAATTTACAATTAGGGCAATAGAACAACAGTTGAGTCCAGATATAAATCCAAAATACCTACTACACATGGCACCTAAAGATGTCCCAGTAAATATAAAAGACACTCATTGCTCTTCAGCACCTACAGGGCATGGTACAGGGCTCATAAAACATTAAACATTTGCTGGGATAAATCTTTAAACCTACCGTTCACAAAAAAACAAACAATTCCAGGAAGGGAAAGCAAATTACCCATTTATGGACTGGGAGAGAAGAGGTATCCTTGGGATAAGATAGCTGCAACATACACTAGACCAGCGGTGCGCAAAATGGGGGCACAATAATTTTTTTGGGGGGGCACGGGCTTTTGCAGAGGTCCCGCGCTTTCCCCCAAGGCATTTAAATTAAATGCTGAGTGGCCGGGCGAGACCTCTGCAACCTCTACTTACCGAGATTCAGCCGGCTTAAGGACGCGTAATATGATATGTGTTGTTGCTCATCTGAGGTTGTATTTACCTAATTTTAAGACCTGCTAAGGAACATATGATTGTTATTATGTCCTGATATGTAAAACCATAGAATTCAAAGAGGGTGTACTTACTTTTTCACACAACTGTATATATTATATATGGGCATGATCTATCCACTGTACAAATGAATGGGTGAAGGGTGGGGGTAGTTGCCTTGGGAGGGTGGTTAGGCCTCCTGGGTGGGTATCGGGGCAGGATGGGTTAACCCCTTAATTACTTTTGTGGTTATTAACCAATAAGGATATTAAGGGGCTAGGGGACATTAGATTGTACTTGCAATTTATTTTTCGGGCAACGGAGGACAGGGACCTTGCATTATCCTGATGAGGACGCCCTTCATATTGGCTGTGGTAAGTAGAACTGTATTTATTTACTTTATTTATGCTGGTTAATGTGTTTAATAATGGGCAAATAATCTATTATCCATATCTGGATAATAGTTATTTTGCACATTACTGTACTGTATGTATGTGGTGGTGGTGGTGGTGGTGGTGAGGGGGGGGGGTTGATTTATTTAAATGTATGACATGTTTTATTTTTTTACATATAGGGTTGGTACCGCAGGGCTGCGGGGACCTATGGGGACCACCTGAGGACCCCGGACGCCCACGGGTACCACCTGAGGACTCCTGGATGCCCACGGGTACCACCTGCGGACCCACAGGGGATACCTGCAGAGAAGAACTGGGGGCCCCACAGCTGTGGGGGCTCCGTGGACCCGCAGGGACCACCCAAGGGCCCCAGACCCCCTTGGGAACCACCCAAAGGCCCCCAGACACCTGTAGTGATGACACGGGAACCCCCAGACACCCATGGGACCACCTGAGGACCCCATTGGGGCCCACAGTGACCCGTGGGGACCACCTGGAGGCCCACACGGCCTAGTGGGGACCACCTAGAGACACCAGTGGGCACCCCCTGGGGTGCACTGTGGGGCCTGCGGACACCCGTCTGGCCCACCGGGGACCCCCGTCGGCCTGGGGTATCAAACATATATGTAAAATAATAAATCATGTTATTATGGGGGGGGGGCACATGGTGGGTGGGTTGTATTTAATGTTTATTAAATATGGTAATATTTATTGTGGGGCCTAGGAGGTGGGTAGTGGGGCTGTTCTGTGTTGTGTTTTTATTGTGGGTAGTCAGGGTGGGTGAAGGGGTTATTGTCCCCAAGCGGGTGGGTGGTTAGGCCTCCCGGGTGGGTAGTGGGGGAGGGTGGTTAGGCTTCCGGGGTGGGTAGTGGGGGAGGGTGGTTCGACCTCCCGTGTGGGTAGTGGAGGAGGATGGTTAGGACTCCTGGATGGGTAGTGGGGGAGGGTGGGTTAACCCCTTAATTACTGTAGCGGTCGCTTTTTATTCTTGTGTATTTTTTGCAGCACTGGAGGTCATGGACGGGGTGAGGATGAGGACGGCCTTCATCGTGGGTGCCTGGCAAGGGTGAGTGCAATATGTATTTATTTTATTTCTGCTGCTTATTGTATTTTAAATGGGCAAATGCATTATTATCCATATGTGGATAATAGCCATTGTGCCCATTACTGTACTGTATGTGTTTTGGGGGGGGAGGGGGGTGGAGGGGGAGTGTATTTATTTTAAAGTATTTATGTATTTTTAATTAATTTTTTTGGACACAGAATTGGTACTGCAGGCAAGCGGGGACCCCCGGACACCTGCGGGACCACCTGGGGGCCACCGCTGGCCTATAGTATAATTCCTGTGCATCCCTAAAAATTAAGATATGTTATGTATGTTAGTGGGGTATAGGGGTTGTTGGGGGCACAGGGGAAGGGGGGTGTATTAGATATTGCTATATTTATTGTGGGCCTGGGATGTGGCTAGTGGGGCTGTTGTGTGTATTGTATTTATTGTGGGTAGCGGGGTGGGTGAAGGGGATAGTAGCCCCAAGGATGGGTGTTTAGGCCTTGTGGGTGGGTAGCTGGAAGGGTTAACCCCTTCATTACCTTAGCGGTATTTACCGCTAAGGTAATGAAGGGGTTACGTCCACGGGCAACCCCCCCGCAAGGCTTAAATACCCAACAAAGGCCAAATACCACCTTCACCCACCCCCGCTACCCACAATAAGTTTGGCACGGGTGGTTAACCCCTTCATTGCCTTAGCGGTTAGCTGCTAAGGTAATGAAGTGGGCTGTAAATGCATTTTTCCTGCACCGGATCCATGCCGGGGGTATCCGGTGCTGGTATTATTGGTTATCAGCTCCAGAGACCCTGGCATCAATCCGATGCAGGAAAAAGGCCTGATTTTTTCTAAGTCCTGTCTCGACGCTCATCTGCTGCTTCTCCCCACCTTCTTGACAACTTTTTGTGGCGGGACGGTTTTGAGAGAAATTCTCAATTCTAGAGCGGCGAACAGCTGTGAAAAGCTGGTCGGGGCTACTAGAATTGAGCGTGTTTGAAAAACTGGCGATGAGCACCGAAAAGTAGCTTTGCGCCAAGCGGCTGCCGAAAAGTATTTTTCGGCCAAAAAAAAAAGGCGCGTTTTGTTCTTTTTGGCAGCTTCTCGGGGCTTACTGAATCGCAGTAGGCATTTTTTGCGAGAAGCTGTCGAAAAGTGACTTTTCGGCGCTTACTGCATTAGGCCCTAAGAGCTAAACTAGCTCCAAATAGCAACTGTACCAAGTGTGCAGCACCGGAGGCAGATTTGTTGCACTGTCTACAGAGTTGTCTTGTGATCCAAACGTTTTGGGCACAGGTGGCAGATTTTAGCAAAAACTCACTACACACAAAGATCCATCTGACTAAAAATTACGCGATCTTCAACTACATAGAGATTACAAACGGAGTGGACAGGGAGGCGACAGAGACAAAGGCTTTCAACAGATTTAGACAGATTATGGCAATGGCTGCCAAGAAAACAATACTCCAGCAATGGATACACCCCACTCCCTCCTCTATCGAAAGAAAAATTATTTAATTTTTTATTCCATTTAGATTGGGTGGAAGCGACTACTAACAGAGAGAGGAAAGTAAACACCTTCTTTAAAACTTGGGAAAGATTCTTTGACACACTATCCCAATAAATCAAACAGCGGGTGCAGGAAAACTTCCAGCACACCACTTGTTTCGCTTCACGGATGCTCAGAAGAGATCCATCAGTTAGAATATAATAAAGATCTCAGAAAAACAGGGAAACAGAAACACATATTGTACAACATATACCTATGCAGAAAATCCCTAAACAACTATCGCACCCAACAGGCAAGAGCAGTCATAGAGTTTATGCAAAGGCATTATACACAAACAAGAGGCAAAAAGATCCAGACTAGTAAACATGACCCAGAGTGGAGAACCAAATAGGAAAAGGGGACAATAACAAACAATACAAACACATAAGGACTAGGTACTGGGGGGACGGAGGAGAAGAGAGAAAGTCGACGGTGGTGAGGAAGTGGTAACGCGGTCGCAGGAGTTGCTGTTAATTACTAATTAGTCATTGAACTCACCTTTTATTTGTTGTACCAGTTCTAGGAAGGGAATTGTATTGCAAATAAAGAAATGTTAAATTGAAACAATGTTTTGACCAAAGTTTAATATTTTAGCTTTATATGTAATAAAAAGACAAAGGTCATACAAACCTGTAAATGTAAAATAACCTGCTATGACAAAAAAAAAAGTGACCATTTTGATCTTAACAAATGTTGACAAATATAAGTAATGCAAGGCTTTCAATAAAAATACTATTTAAAAAAAAAATCAGAACTTATGAGAGTTAGAAAATGCTGGTCAGGGCTGGAAAATAAGGACTGGATCAAAATGTTATCGGGTTGCTAAAAAATCAGGTTGAACTGCTGTTTTACGTCTTTTACAAGACAAACAAGGAAATGTACAATTTAAAAAATGGAGCTAAAACAACATCAGCAGTCACACCACTGATCTCACGACAAGGGCAGAAGTCACTAAGCATGACCGGTTCAGTAGCCTCATCTTTCAACCTTTGAGTTCTTTTTTTGGAGCTTTTTTTTAACTTAATCTGTCAATGTATAACCCTGGGCTTTTCTGCATTTCTGAGACGTCATTTGTGTCAATTATGAAAATCCCTAGCAGAAAAACTGTGAAAGGCTCGGATTTCTACCAACTGTAATTAACTTCTCACGTGAATCAAAGTTGAGGCCCACTGTGCAGCTTATTTGCAGCTATTTTATTGTAGCTCAATAAACATGACAAATAATTTCCATGAACCCATCTGTGATTATGGGATTAATATTTTTTTACATGAAGCAAAAAACGTGTACACCATATACAACCTGAAAAGAGCAAAAATGAATTAAGAATATGAGCACTACAGCAGTGATTTGCCATAGCAGTACAATTATACAAAAAAGCAACAAGGCCGCCAGCAGAATTCTTTGGGCCCAGGACAAATTTGAAGTACAGGGCCACCATTCTTTGCCAGTCAATAGTTACAACTTACAGTGATTGTACTTCGGTCTACATTGCCCTGTCATGTCTCTTTATTTCCCCTCCCCTTATGCCTTTCTCTCTCCTTTTCCCCACAGTGACTTTCTCGCTCAGTCTTCGGGTCATTTCATGTTTTCCCCTTGTGCCGCTCTCTGTTGTTCCCCCCTCTTATGTATTTCTCTTCTTCCCCCTTCCTGTCTTTCACTCTTTTTCTTCCCCCAATGTCTTTCTTCTTTCTTTCCCGTGTCTCACTTTCTTGTCCCCTCATTATCTCCAATGTCTTTCTCTCTCCTCCCTCTCCCCTTTAACTCTCTCTTATTTTCCCCTTCAGGTCATTTTATTAAACTTTCATGTTTCTCTATTTCTCCCAGCATTTATTTCTCCTCCCCCTAATATATCTCACTCCTCTTCATCCAGCATGTCTCTCTCCCCTCTTCCCCCTAATATCTCTCTTCTCTTTCCCCAATCTTTCTCTCTCCTCCTACCCCCACCCAGAATGTTTTTTATTTTCTTACATCCTTTATATCAGGCGTACGCAAACTTTTATGCTTGCGCCCCCTTGACTGCTCCTCCCCCCTGCTCGCACCCCCCCTTCTTACTGGCCCCGTAGCATGGCGGCATAATATGACATCATGTGATGTCGCGTTGCCATGGCACCATGCTGACATGTGACCCTGCAGTGTCATTTGACGCTGCATTGTCATGGCAACGCGTCGCCAAAGAGGTGGCTGAGACAGGTAAGAGAGACTTACAGAGGCCTCGCGCCTCCCCGGCATTTAATTTAAATGCTTCGGGGAAGAGCTCCAGGCCCCTGTAACTGCTGCGCCCCCCCCAGAAAATCTCACCCCCCCCAGTTTGCATAACCCTGCTTTAAATCCTTCTTCCTATCTGTTCTCCCCTCATGTATTCTCTTATTTCTACCTCATGCCTATTTTTTCTCCCCCTCTCCTCCACCCAGGCCTCTCTTTCTTTCTCTTTCTTTCTTTCACACCCCCCTCATGTTATTCTTTGTTTTCCCCCTCCTTATGTCTCTTTCTTTTCCCTCTTTTCTCTTTTATTTTCTCTTCTTTTCTAGATTTCTTCTTCTTTTTGATGTCTGTGTTTCTCTCCTTGATCTAAACCTTCCCTCTCACCATTCTCAGCAGCTCCAGCCTTGCACTGCTCTCCTCCCTGAAGTCTCCTCCACTTGATGCTCAGCAGAGAAGAAGGGATTCATCCTCTGTATTCTTCCTGCAGGGGGCTGTTCCTGGGACAGTAGTACAGCTGTCCCCCCTGTCGGTGGCCCTGGATAGCAATCTACTCGTGTATATATTTCAGAATATTTGTCTGTGTATCTCATTATAAGATCTAGAACAACCAAACTTGGAAGGATGACGTTATCTATCGAAATAAGGTGAACTGTCATGGTTTGGATCCTCTCAAACACTCCAAAGAGGGTGCTGCTAGGATGGTTAGGTTCCAAGTGGGACCACATCTAGTATATATTTTGAAAAGCTGTTTGCTTGTTCGCTATGCATTTGGACACCTCTTAAGAGATCGTAACCAAATTTTCCATGATGGTTCCTGAGATCAAGCAGCAGGTTTTTGTCTACTTGAATACAATTGGATACATTCTATTTTTATTTATATGAGTTATTACAATTTCTCAAGCAAGTTAGCCACTGAGTGCTGTACCAGGTAGGCTATGTATCTGGCACATGACATCATACTGGTGATATCATAATGCACACAGCCTGGTGGCAGATAAGGAGAGTCAGAAAGTTATAAAGTTTACGCACAAACCAAGAAAAAAACAGAACAGGTAGTTCTAACTAAATAAAGAAAAACAACAATATAAACCTTTGGTGTGGATGTTATCTACACACAAGGGGCTGCCTAAGATACAACAACTGACCCCCTGGTCAGAACAGTTTACAGAGAAAAGAAATATATATGTATATAAACCAAACCAGTTGGAAGACCAGGAAATGGCTCTAGGTGGTAGAGATGTGCTTAAAAGGAGAGAAAAACACAATACATAGCGTAATACTGTATATTAAATGGACAAACAACATATAATACAGACAACATATATGACAAATATCAATCCGCTGAGAGATCAACAGGTGAAATGAATATTAAAAAACATTTAATAAAACATTGCATAAAACATGGAACATATGAAAAATAATAAAAAGGTATTATAGGACAATAGAATAGGTCAGATCGACACACTGCAGCAACGGGTGGAATGCCCACTCACCAGATTGATGATGTAGGCAAGCGGTGGATAATTTAGACAGTATCCCCTCTCTGCAGCTGTAGCTGCCACTGCACCAGGTCGTCTCCGTAGGTGGAGAGTTGCACACGCCCGCCGGCATGTGTGCGGATAGCCTCTCTCAACACGCTGTGAAGGACATGCAGGTATTCTTGGTTCAGCTACAGCAGATTCGCTAGATGTTCGGCGATGTACGTCAGCTGGAGAACGCTGATTCACCATCGGATCCGTGGGGAGGGGTAAAATAAAGCCAGATGCTACAGTTCAGTCACAGTGGCCACCCTACGCGTTTCGAAAGCGTCAGCTTTCTTCCTCAGGGGTCTCCGGCTCCTCTTCTGAAAGTGGATGAAGTCTGACGAGTCCAGCTGTTCCCCTGTGTGGTAACCCCACTTATCAAATGCTTGATTTTATACATATTGATGTACGCAGAACTTATTATCTTCTAGTTTAATTAACTTTATAAACTGTATTTCACTATGTGCGTTGTGTGCCTTGTCTTTTCTCTGTTTCTCTAGCCTATATTTATATATTTCTTTTCTCTGTTACTCACAAACCAGATGAAGAAAGAAAGAGGAATTGGGGACATCATAAGGTTTTAAAGGAAAGTGATGGGCTGGGAGATAGAAGGGGGGTGAGAGGAGGTGGGGAGGGATGAGGTTGATTTCTTAGAATTCCCGAGCAATGCAGGGTGCTTTCAGCTAGTATAAATATAAAACAGTGTGGCACTTCCTAAGGCTCACATTGACTAAGCTTCGTTAGAGCATTAACATGATGTTAACCTGAGTTAATGCTAGTGGTAAGGGATATTTACTAGTCAGTAATGTCAACTGATGTGAACATTACATTACAAGCATATCGTTAACTATAACAGATGTTAGTGATAAAGAGATGAAAACAATATGCAAACGATGCATTATCATATGATCGCCAATCCGTTAAAGTTCATTCAGGTTAACGCGAGTGTCACGGGAGACCAAGACTGTCACACCAGGGACCAATTCGCCAGACAGAACAACAGAGTTGATCAAATTGAATTGATTGGAAAAAAGGTATCCACAACTGTACACAGATAAACAACACATACTCCCAACTGGAGAAGCAGCAAAACACCTTGCCCAACATCTTTTTATTTAGTTCTAGAATTGACTTAGGGGGGCTCCGGTTCAGCTCCAGAGCCCACATGCTTCCCGAGATACTTACCTCCAAAGGAGTTGCCGGTATCTCTGCAGCCAGAGAACTTGTGTGCCTCACAAAAGAGCGGCTTAAATGGAAGCTGTGACGTTATCCCTTGCTGCTTCCTATTGGCCCGAGTGACCTGGACATTTAAACTCCACAGAGATACTGAAACCCCTTACAAAGGTGAGTATCTCTGGAAGGAGCGGGTCTCTGGAGCTGAAATCATCGCGGTTCAGCCAAGGAGACCCCTGCTTCAATTCTAGAACTAAACAAAAAAAACGGAGCTTAGTGTTTAGTAAATCTGGTCCTAAAGGCGCTGTCCCTCCTAGGATGAAAGGGAATAAGGATAGTGACTTGTATAGGTTATATGGAGTTGATTGACTATTTTTATTTTAAATTTGAAAAGTATAAGTTTAAAAAAAAAATGTACTTTGACCTTTTCCATGGTAAACAAACATTCAGAAGGGTGTTTGTTTACGATCTTTACTTAATCTCTTTTGGTGATAAAACTGTCTTCAACTCGAGGTGAATTATTGTTTTTGTTTTGTCTGTTTGTATAATAATTGTGGAGCCATCATTCGTCAAAGAGAGAAATACAAATAGGTGTTATTAGCCCCAACTTGAGCAGACATGGAGAAAAGGGAAACATTTATTTTTATCAGGATGCAGCCAAGTAAATCTATTACTTTAATGGTGATTGCATTTTTCTAAGGAAGTAGATTACACTGATAAATTGATAGAAATAGACAATTGTATGTACATGCTACATAGGGCTGGCCCTTTAATGTGCCCATTAAGTTGTTCATTTTGTTAGTTTTAATCCAAAAACAACATACTGTAATGGTCCTTTGGTTTTTTTTTAGAGAACATTTTTTCCAGTGAGGGACATTTTGCTACTGTATGTGCTCCAAAATACTACTATATCAGTGTCCTCAATTGTGCAAGGGAACTGCTTTACATCAATATGAAAGCTATTTACAGCATGTTACTCTAAAACGAAATAGACAACAGATTTTGGTCTATACATTGTGATGTGCTCAAGCAGAAGGTGTTTGAGGGGAGGTACATAGGACCCAGCACCTTCCAGGGTGTGTTCCCTTCCCTCTCACCTGAGCACTAATTAATCAAGTACCATGTAAAAGGCAGCACAGACAGTTTCTTGTGCTGCTGCTGTGCTGATCTGAAGGTACACATACATAGACAGCCCTGTGAGAGACTGCAAGGGGAGCTGCTGCCTGGCCACAGGTACAGGGTGCAAGGTGGGGAAAGAGCTTAGCTCTCCCACATTTAGTCAGCGACTAAGATGTACAGTATTTGTCAGCACTCCCCAAAGGGGAGTTAGTTTCTTTGTTTATGTTTTGTTCCTGATTTGTACCCTGTAAATAAACCCCCTGTGCACCAAACTCTAAGTTTCCTGCCTTTGATCTGGGACATAAGATCCTACGCTGTGACGGAGACATTACAATTGGTGGAGTTTAATGCGGGCAGTCCACAAGGCAGTGAAAGTGAAAAATTGAGGCATTTCTGACCACCCTTCAGCACAGACAAATAGAAAATGCTGGTATCCTAATGCATGGTTTGCAGCAATTGGCAAAGACCCAAGAGGATACTGCATCGTCGGTACAGCAGATGTCAAAATCCCATAATGAGAATTTGCAGCAGATGACAGTCACAAACTGAAAGTACTGCGTTTAGTACAGCAGAGGGCACTGTCCCTACATCAGATGCTAAAAGAAGAACAAAACGAGGCGCACCATCGCCTACTCCAGGAGCTCCTAGTGTTGGGATAGAGAATTACCACCCAGACTGCCGGGGCCCCACAGATCGCTCACCAGATAAAATCTCATCCAGAAAATGACGATGGACAATGATGTTGAGGCATACATATCGATTTTTGAGCGTACAGCAGTCCGCGAAGTATGGCCAGCCGAGCAGTGGGCTGGAATAATTGCTCCCTTCCTGGTGGGTGACTCACAAAAAGCCTATTATGACTTGGAGCCAGAGCACGCGAAAAACTATGATACCTTCTAGGCTGAGATTATGGCACGGCTAGGTGTCACCATCACAGTTCGGGCCCAGCGGTTCCACTCCTGGCGTTACGATGCAGAAAAGGCTCCATGCTCTCAACTCAATGACCTCATCCACTCTGTGTGGAAATAGCTCTAGCCTGACTAATGTACAGCCGCCGTTGTCAAAAGGGTCGTCATAGACCGGTTCCTGCGGGGTCTTCCTTGCACCGTCCAGAAGTGGGTCAGCCAGAGTGATCCCAAGTTTTCCGGTCGCCGATCCCCGCACGTCAGGAGGTCTGGTAAGAATGTTCCTCAGCCTAACTGGCCACAAGGACTCATAGACTCACATAAAGGAGTTGGAAGTCCCACGGCCCATAGAAGGGACTCTAGTCTCATTCTTTCCGCTAGACTGGAGAAAACCCCCTGACCCAGTTTTGGGAAGTACATTGAATGCTACAAATGCTGTGAACTTGGACATGTGGCGGCAGTTTGCCCTATGAACTCTGACCGAATGCAATGTGACATTTCTGTGGGGTATTTTTCGGGCGGGGGTTCCTGCTGTTAAGCAGACTGTTATAGAGAAGGGACATTTAGAGAAAAATAGGATGTGTGAAGTCATAGTAGATGGGTACCTGTAAGAGCAATGCTTGATACTGGCAGTACAGTTACGTTGGTCTGTGCAGATCTTGTTAAGTCCGAGTTTGTGCCAGGAATCTCATTACAGGTAACCTGTATCCATGGGGATAATCGCACTTACCCGGCCGCACGAGTGTACATAGAAAACACCTTTGCACCAGTACATCTTCAGGTCGGAGTAGTGCCTAATCTGTTTTATAAGGTATTATTGGGTCAGGATTTCCTATGGTTTTGGGAACTGTGGGAAAGAAAATCTGATTGTGTCAAGGATGTACCTTTAGTGTCTGAGGTCCTGCTCCTGTAGATCCCGGTTCTCCATTAGAGGGTATGGCAGGTGAAGAACCTGCAGTTGAGGACCCTCCTGAACTAGAACTAGGTTTTCAGGACTTACAGGTTGCTCCCATAAAATGTGCCTCTGCTCAACTAGACAATTTGACGCTAGTAAACGCCAAGGCCACAGTAGTGAGTATAAATGGGGTACCAGTTAACCCTGACGTTACGCCATCACTACCCTACTTAGTCTACAATAATGACTTATTGTATAGGGTAGAAAGAGAAGACCCTGATAGGTTAGAGCAACTTCTGGTGCCAAAATCTTTTTAGAAGTCAGGTGTTAGACCTGGCACATAGCCATATCTTGGGGGGGACACCTAGGGGTAAAGAAAACCACTGATAGACTAAAGACAATTTTACTGGCCGGTCTACACAAAGAGGTAGAACGTTATTGTGAGACATGTCCAGAGTGTCAAATGACCTCACCAGTAAAATCGTTCCGTAGTCCGTTATTGAAGTTCCTTTTGAACGTATTGGTATGGATCTGGTAGGCCCATTACCTAATTCAGCACGGTTCCATAAACACATTCTGGTCATTGTAGACTATGCTACAAAATATCCGGAAGCGGTTCCCCTCCGGAATACATCCACTAAAGGCATAGCAAAAGAATGAATGTTATTGTTTAGTCGGGTTGGGATCCCCAAGGATATATTAACGGGCCAAGGAACTCCTTTTATGTCCCGGGTTATAAAAGAGCTATGTAGATTGTTGAATATCAAACATTTACGCACCTCGGTCTATCACCCTCAAACCGACGACCTAGTGGAGCGATTTAACAAGACTCTTAAACATATGTTGCGGAAGGCCGTAGACCGATATGGTAAAAACTGGTATTTCCTCTTACCCTATTTAGTGTTTGCCGTATGAGAAGTTCGTCAGGCCTCTACAGGTTACTACACTTTTGAGTTGTTGTATGGGAGACACCCACGGGGTATACTCGTTATGCTCAAAGAGACATGGGAAACAGAGTCAAGCCCCCCCCCGTAGCATAATAGAAAATATTTCACAGATGCAGGATCGCATTTCAGCAGTGCTGCCAATTGTGCAACAACACATGCAGCAAGCCCAGAGTTCACAGAAGAACTCTTATAATTGGAATGGCAGACTTAGGGTGTTTAGGCCGGGAGATAAGGTGTTAGAGCTGGTACCTACAGTAGAATGTAAGTTTTTGGCCACCTGGCGGGGACCCTACGAAGTCCTTGAAAGAGTAGAAGAGGTCAATTATAGAGTTAGCCAGACCGGGAGGAGGAAGCCAGAACAGTTATATCATGTGAATCTCTTAAAGCCCTGGAAAGAGAGGGAAGCATTGGTTGCTGTAGTTCAGACTGTTCCGTCTAGGGAACCTTCTATTCCTGAAGTAAGAATTGCTGACACCTTGTCTGGCCCTCAGAGACAGGAGGTAAAGGAGTTCCTTGTGCGCAATGCCCGAGTTTTCTCCCATGTACCGGAAGAACCTCTGTTATTGAGCATCACATCCATACAGTAATACCATATTGGTATTGTTTTGGCTATCTACATCTCTGTGTGTAATTTCGGGCATTTGAGAGACTGAGAAACACTCTTGCCGATCGATCCGTAGTCGCTGACACGGTGACGTCATCACGCAGCGTCCCGCAACGAAGCGGCAGCGTGGCACGCTGGGGGTACGCTTGCAGCCATCAGACTCACCTCCGTGTGTGACGGTTTTGGATCGAGGAGCTTCATAAACTGCTCCAGTCCCTGTTGAACTTTCTGGGGACCCTCTGAGTGCCAATATCGAGTGCGGAGCCCAGCTGATCTGAAGGGAAATTCCCTATGGAGACGCTGACAGTTTGAAGAGGAGTTCCCAAGAGGGTCCTGCATTACAGCTGCTGTTTAAAACGCCTACTGAGGGAAGCAAGCATCTGACTTCCACACCAGCAGTCACCGAGTGGTAACCTGTGTGTTTTACACACTCAATGCTCAATTTTTTATACTTGATGTACGCAGATTATTTATCCCTTATTTAATACACATTTGTATTTACTTACTTCACCATTTGCGTTTTGCGGTGTTTTTTTTGTTTCCACATCCATACAGAGCCTGGGAAAGGTTAAAGAGGAGGTACAGAAAATGTTGGACCTCGGCATAATCGAGGAATCGTTCAGTAACTTGTCAAGTCCTATAGTACTGGTTGATTTTAGGAAACTAAATGCAGTCTCCAAATTTGATACGTACCCAATGCCCTGGGTGGAGGAACTGATAGACAGGGTAGGTGATGCCCGATACTTAACCACCCTCGACCTGAGTAAGGGGTATTGGCAGGTACCACTAACACAGGCCGCTAAAGAAAAAATTGAATTTTCCACACCTGGCGGGCTGTACCAATATAAGGTCCTACCCTTTAGTCTACATGGGGCTCCGGCAACCTTTCAGAGGTTGATGGACCGGGTGTTAAAACCCCATACGGACTATGCTGTGATCTACCTGGATGATGTGATCATTCACAGTAAGGACTGGGACTCACCTGAAAAAGGTACATGTAGTTCTAGATTCTCTGGAGGAAGCCAGTCTGACGGCAAACCGTACCAAGTGTGCCATAGGTTTAGAAAAGACAAGAACTTGGGGTATATGGTTGGTAGAGGGCTTGTGAAACCGCAGGTTGCAAAGCTGAAGACGATTAGGGAGTGGCCAAGACCACTAACTAAGAAACAGGTTAAAGCCTTCCTCGGCCTGGCCGGTTACTACCGTCGCTTTATACCAGACTTTGCCACCCTCTCAGCCCCTCTGTCCGACCTAACGAAAGGGAAGAGTTTGGTCATGGTGATGTGGTCTGACCAGGTGGAGAAGGCTTCCCAAAGCTTAAAGGATGCCTTATGTGCCCATCCGGTCCTGATCACCCTTGATTTACCAGGGAATTTCATGTTCAGTGTGACGTTTCCGATGTAGGATAGGAGTGGTCCTGTCACAAAGAGTCGGAACGGAGGAACACCCCATCATGTATATTAGCCGAAAGCTAACTCTCCATGAGAAGAGGTATGCCGTAGTTGAGAAAGAGGGCTTGGCCATCAAATAGGCGTTGGAGACTCTAAAATATTATTTATTAGGGTGACAATTTACCCTAATAATGGACCATGCACCTTTAAAGTACATGCAACAAAATAAGGGAAAAAATGCTTGTGTAACTCGCTGGATCTTGAGTCTCCAGGGGTTCCAGTTCACAGTTGAACACAGGCCAGGCTCCAAGCATGGAAATCCTGACGCCTTGTCCCATGTATACACCTTACTATTTACAAGTGCTCACCCAATAACGATTAATCAAAGGGTGTGGGGGATATGTGATGTGTTCAAGCAGAAGGTGTTTGAGGGAGGTACATAGGACCCAGCATCTTCCAGGGTGTGTTCCCTTCCCTCTCATCTGAGCACTAATTAATCAAGTACCATGTAAAAGGCAGCACAGACCATTCCTGTGCTGCTGCTGTTCTGATCTGAAGGCACACATACACAGAGCCCTGTGAGAGACTGCAAGGGGAGCTGCTGCCTGTCCACGGGTACAGAGTGCAAGGTGGGGAAAAAGCTTAGCTCTCCCACATTTAGTCAGCGACTAAGATGTATTAATCAGCACTCCCCAAAGTGGAGTTACGTTCTTTATTTGTGTTGTTCCTGATTTGTACCCTGTAAATAAACCCCCTGTGCACCAAACTCTACGTTTCCTGCCTTTGATCTGGGGCATAAGATCCTACGCTGTGACGGAGACATCACAACATGTATATGCTTCCACACGTTTAACATGTCAACTTCCAAAGCACACGGAATCAAAGAAAGCCTGCACCCGGGAAATGAACGAGAGGCACTGTCTGTAGATTAGTGATGAAGACATTCAAATGGAGGAAGAACATATCTCTAAGTTAATAAAGTTTGCACCTTTGACCAATGTATGACACTGCGGTACCATATTCAGTAATAGTACTTTAGCTGTTTTTGAATAGACATTTTATGAACACATTAAGGCCTATATTTACTAAGCTGTGCTATCCTATAAAATCCCTTTGGCCCTGGAAAATACCTGGCAGCCTTTCGTTTACTTGAATGAGCTTTACAGGCACCAGCATTTGTCTTAGGAAATAGCATTGTTTAATAAATATGGCCCCAGGTGTTTCCATAACCACTTTTATGATAAGATATCTCAAGTACTGCAGAATTTGAATAATAATAATTTTAAAAAAACAGGTCTAGAATAACATGCATAATGAAGCACAATATCAATAGCACTGCTGCTCTTGGCTCATCAGGCACTTTCTTCTTGATGATGTAATTGCATGGTCCTTGCCAGGACAGAGGAGGACCAGGCAGGTTGAAATGCATGTGGCAGGGGGGAGAATGGAATACTCTGTATGTAGTGACAAAACATAACAGTGAATAGCAACAGGAAGTGAAGTGCCTGTGAAGTTTCTATGGCAATAATATAATTCCAGAATAACACTAAACAAAAATGTTAAAATGCTTAGAATTGTCTGATTAAAAAAAGCTGTAGGCATTAAAATGTAACTCATTAAACATATCACTGTTATTAGTTTACTTTGCTGCTATGTGGAACTTGTTCGTTCATTTAAGGCTGTGTAACATCAAAAGCGTCACATCATAAGTGTACATCAAAAGTGTCTACAAGGGTTAATTTTGGAGTTCATATCTCTGGATGTTTTATTTCTATCTTTCTAACTTTAATCATGGATGCATTCTGAATATCTGGATTAACATTCTGATTTATCTCTTCTAACAGGTATGTGTCATTGAGCTGCATTCTACCAACCAGAGAAATGAAGATTTAATTGGCTTTTGAGGTATGTGTCATTGAGCTGCATTCTACCAACCAGAGAAATTAAGATTTAATTGGCTTTTGGGGTATGTGTCATTGAGCTGCATTCCACCAACCAGAGAAATTAAGATTTAATTGGCTTTTGGGGTATGTTTGTGAGCTGATTCCTATCAATTGAGAGAGAAATGATAATCTAATTAACTATTTTGTAAATCTGAGTTGATTACACAAACCCCTCCCTTAAGTGTTAGTCAAATGCATGTGAATAGGGTACTTAAGTCACTGTAGCATGGCTGTTTAGCCATAAGGCTGTGTAACATCAAAAGCGTCATATCATAAGTGTCTACAAGAGTTAATTTTGGAGTTGAGATTGGAGGAAGATCTGGACTCTGCATTACAACATTGCCACTGTGAGACATTAACTTTTAACATCTGTGATTTATTTGTACACTTTTATCCTCCAGTACCTTGGAACTCTCTCCTCCTGCATCTCACTATGCCCTCCCTATTTCTTTTTCTGTTTACTGTTTCCTCACTCCTTTGTGAGCATTTCTGTTCTCTACAACATCTCCACTCTCCACTGCACCATTATTTATACACCTCTCTCCCAACAACTTCTTTACCCCTCAATAAAAAACACCCACACAAATCCTCTATTCACACCCTTTATCTACTCCTTCCTGCTGCTGGGGATCTTCCCTAAGCCTGAAGCCAAACATACACACCTGATCTCACTTATGCCTCCCTGCCACGTCTTCCCCTGTAAATGTATTTATTTATAAAATATTTTACCAGGAAGTAATAGATTGAGAGTTACCTCTCGTTTTCACGTATGTCCTGGGTAAATGGTGTTAACCTTTTCATTTAACACTGACCTTCCTTAAATTTCACCCCACAAATAAAGCATCCCAATAGCCTGCCCTCATGGCTAATGTCCCATACTCAGTCACTCCTACCGCCCATTGTCACCAAGCACTGCCATCTACAGCACTTACTCCCTCACCTGCTGTCTCTGTAAGTTTCCCATTAAACAACTTAGATTGTAAACTCTTCGGGGCAGGGATTTCCTTTCCTATTGTCTGATTTTGCTGCACTTATTGTATAATTATAATTCCCTGTACTGTATTCTTTGTGAAGCGCTGAGTACACTTTTGGCGCTATATAAATAAAGACATACAATGCAATACAATACAATTTAGGTTAGGATTTAGCAAGGGGCTTCAATGAAAAACCCTTTGACATTACCTGCCTCAGTTCACCTTACGGCTTGTCTGCTCCACTTAGAATATTTATAAGGATTATCTCTACAGTATTATTCCTTAAAGCAGCAAAAGATGTGAAATCTTATGTTTAAAAAAAAAATCAGGTTTGAAGTATTAGATAATAGTGACTGTTTTTTTTATTCAACTCTTAATGCTATTTTAAAAGCATCCTTTAACTTCTATAGTAGATTTTAGCCCACCTCCCAAGCAATGCAAGATCTTTTTAACACTTTCCTGTTTGTGATTATTTGTTTCAAATGTTCCCAGCAGTTTGAGCTGTAAACGGTACCAATAGATAATATCACCTTAGTAATATAAGTATACATTGTAGCTGCTGCGTTACACTGAATGACGAAGCCATTATGTTAGGCATATAATCAGGATTTGACAGACTTACAACAGGAGCACCAAACAATTGCCAATTTAGGAAAGAGTGTAGAATTACACATTGTCACATGCTTTATATATTAAAATAATTAAAAAATAAAATAAAAAGTTGGAAGGTATTATTGCTGCGTTAAAGCCAACTCCACAGGGGGAAAAACCAGTTCAACGTTCCTTATCCTTTGCTCACCAAAAAACAGACTAATATTTGCAACTGGCATTTTTGGGCACTTAGCACAGTGGTAAGGGAAGTATCATTTTAATGATCCCGATCCCCTATTGTCCACTTGTGTTTTCTTTTATAGCTGTTATTCTAAGGGATAAGGGAAACAGAGTACTCCCAGTAACATTGAGGTATTTGCCACGGGTGCACAAGGCTCCACAATCAATGAGGATCAATTGAGAATCAGATAACAAGCAGGCTCTCCAGTGGTCTTTTCAAAAGTGTGTAGTGTTTTATTCCGGGATCGACATTTCGGTCAAGATGACCTAACTAGGACTTAAATGTTGATCCAGGAATAAATCACTAAACACTTTTGAAAAGACCACTGGAGGGCTTGTTATCTGATTCTCTGTTATATTAAGGCTGCAGTTCAAGCTGTCGTTAAAAAAAAAATAATATATTTTTTTCATTCAATATCTGCATCAATACAATCTACACACTGACAAGTGATTAGCTAAGTTGCTGTAATCGATCGCTGACGATTCGGATCAGGGTTCACTAAATGCATCTTGGGTCCTCTTCTGCTGCACTGACTGGTAAAGTTCTGTGAGGAAGATCATGTGACCAGGCAGGCACTAGATTCAATTGGTCCACTGCAGGGCTCAAAAATGTGATGCTGTTTCAGAAGGGGAAGGGGATGTGACTTTGTAAATGGTTGCTATAGGAACAAAAATGCTTGTTACATTAGAATACATTAAAATGTCTTTAAATTGTTTTTTTTTTTTTTTTTAAATGCTACAAGTATTTTCTCATACTACAGAACTGATTTATTAAATATATATATAAAAAAAAAAAACACATGTAGGATATTGCTTGAACTGCAGCTTTAAGGGTCCAGTCCTCACAGTTAGATGATATAATTCTTTGCATGCAGTTAACTTAATTAAACACAATGGTAATATGTGAGGAGGTCTAACTAGTTTAATCCCCCTTGAGGACATTTTGACAACATGTGTACTTGATGTGTACAGTAAATATGCTTTGCTTGTATGTGTTGCACCTGCTAATACAGCCCTCAATGCATCATGCTAGTAGTTTGAAAGATGCAAGCACAGGTAGAACCAAACAACATTTTTGGAAGTGATATGTTAACAATATCAGTATCTTTAAAGGATTTCTTAGGTTTAAAATTCTCCCTTTCTTTCCCAAAGCAATTACTACTCTGCATGGGGGTTGTGGATGTAAAACTGGTGTGCCAGTGATAATGTAATCACGTGTTCAGACTACACCCTGTCTGAGCTCCAGTTAGGGAAGATATGATTTGATAAGAAAAGAGATAAGGTATAAAGTCCTATAATTACTAAGTTGTGCTATTTCAGCCGTGTAAGACTCCTTATGGCCCATAATAGTAAATGGACACACTAGATAGAAGATGTCTTATGGGAGAGCCCTATTTAGTAAATATGGGCCATAAAGTTTAGGGTAACCCACTTAAACTTCATGCATGCTACAATTTTACAAACATTCATGGATCATTTTTAAAGTAATTAACTTGAGACTTTTGTGCACTCAAAGATGCCATAGTCTCACTTGGCAATCATAATTATTCCACATTTTACAAATATGTTATGCCTGAAGCCCTATTATAAATGTAACCGCTTAAACTCCATTGCTTAGCAACGAGCAAACAGGGCCAACTGCAGGTGGAAAACCATTGATAGTGAGTGACTAAAAAAGGGATAAGCCCTCAACACCATACAGTGGGCAATACACAAATTAACTTTGTAGATTTGTCCTATTTCTTCTTTTGAATAATTTGTTTATGTTGTAGTTATCCTATACTTGTTCTATACAGACAGTTATTGCCTGTCTGACTTCATTTATTTAGGAGCATTTCCCCATATTTTGTCACATAGATCTATCGACTATTTGTCTCCCCAAATCCAGAGATTTTAGTACAAAGTGGGTGATTACATAAACACCTATTAAGGTAAATAATCTTAATGGGGGGTGGGTGGATGGCTCATTTTCTCCCAAAATCGAAGTACCTTTTAGCACCGAATATTGCTCAATTTGTAACGAAATGCTTAATTTCTACAGGCACACCTGAAATCATAATCTTGTGTGCACGCTAATACATTTCAGAGCCTATGGCAGCAAAATTGGACATATAAATTCCTTTTGATAAATCAGGTCTTCTGAATTTGTACATTTCTCAGCAATTGAAACAAAAAATAAATGTGACAAGCATCAGCCAGCAAATTATTCACACGTCTCATCACCCAGTGGACTGCTTGAGATAAAAATGTGGAGAGTTACCTTTTTCTGTCACCAGGGGGTGATATAGTTTCATTCTACAGTATGTTTTTTCAGTGCTAAATTGTTTCCTTTTTTCTTATTTCAAAGCCTTTGAAATTCCATTAAACCCACACAGTTTCTTCACCATTGCCAGGGCAACACCTGCTCATGACAACCTAGCAGCTGATCAGCCTGCAGGCTTCCCCCACAGATGTATGGAGTCATCAAGATGGAAGACACACTTGGCTCTAGCCAGGGTTTCCTGTGGTATATATGACATCATTTATTGTCTTATCCACTGAAACACAGAAGCACAAAGCGATGCACCAACTACAGACATTTACTGAAAATGGGGAAGCTGTAGTTTCCTATAAAGACAATACTAATCTATTTACTGTATAATAGGCATGAATGTGGTGCAGATGCAATAGCAATGGGCGGATTTGGAAATAGGTTGCTGTCATTGCTAGTTGTTGAAGATGAAAAAGATAGTGTCCATGAGTTAAATGAAGATGTCCCTGCATGTCTCCTGGGCTCTGCCTATAACTGTCTCCTTTACGCTCCTTTCACCACTACCCGCTCTATTGCCTTAAACATGGGGGGGGGGGGGGGGGAGGGGCCACTAACCTCCCAAAAACAGCTGAGACCAGCTGCACATAATTAATAAACACACAGATACCCAATAAGCTCTGAGAAACCCCAAACATTACCATACACACATACATACATACGTACATACATACACGTATATAAGTGTCAAAAGTAGTGCTAGTGGGCGTGGCTAAATGTATACAACAAAAAACAAACAAAAATAGCCAAAACTAATTCCAATGTGACAAAAATACACAGTGCAATATATATATATATATATATATATATATATATATATATATATATATATATATATATATATATATATATATATATATATATATATATATATATATATATATATATATATATATATATATATATATATATATATATATATACACACACACACACACACACACACACATTTTGCTGGGTTATGACAGATCCAATGCTGATCATTCTTCCCTTAATTATAGAGGTAAATAAGAATTTTAACTCAGGGAATGTTAGGACCTGCTAACGGTCGGTCATGCCTTGAAGTTTCAGCAGGCTTATGACGCTTTGGCCAAAGGGTCAAACTAAATGACCCTTTTTCAAGAGAATATATAGGTATTGCACTGTCTATTTTTGTCACATTGGAAGTAGCTTTGGACATTTTTGTTTGTTTTTTGTTGTATATATTTAGCCGCGCACACACACACACACACACACTCTCTCTCTCTCTCTCTCTCTCTCTCTCTCTCTCTCTCTCTCTCTCTCTCTCTCTCTCTCTCTCTCTCTCTCTCTCTCTCTCTCTCTCTCTCTCTCTCTCTCTCTCTCTCTCTCTCTCTCTCTCTCTCTCTCTCTCTCTCACCTCCTTCTCCTCTATTGATCTCTCTGTGGGGGTACCCCAGGGCTCTGTCCTGGGACCTCTTCTCTTTTCTCTGTACACACTCTCTCTAGGTGATCTAATAACATATTTTGGGTTTAATTATCACCTCTATGCTGACGACACACAAATATACTTTTCAACACCTGACCTTACACCTGCTGTACAAACCAAAGTTTCTGAATGTCTCTCTGCTATATCATC
This sequence comes from Ascaphus truei, assembly GCF_040206685.1. Lineage (NCBI taxonomy): Eukaryota > Metazoa > Chordata > Amphibia > Anura > Ascaphidae > Ascaphus > Ascaphus truei. The sequence goes on from NC_134488.1 coordinate 99,738,456, forward strand.
CTGGATGGCCCTCCGTCGCCTTAAACTCTACATGGCTAAAACAGAACTCCTCCCAAACTTGGCCCTACTACCTCCTTCCACATTACTGTTGGAACTACGATCATTCACCCAGTAGCCCAAGCACGCTGCCTAGGGGTCACACTCGACTCCTCTCTCACATTCGCCCCTCACATTCAGAACATTTCTAAAACCTGTCGCTTTTTCCTCCGCAATATAACAAAGATACGCCTTTTCCTCTGTTGCTCGACTGCTAAAACTCTGACTCAGGCCCTCATTCTCTCCCGTCTTGATTACTGTAATTTTCTGCTGTCCGGCCTTCCTGCCTCTCACCTGTCTCCCCTGCAATCTATCCTAAACGCTGCTGCCAGAATCACTCTACTCTTTCCTAGATCTGTCTCAGCATCTCCCCTCATGAAATCCCTCTTCT